>NC_072378.2:24440000-24740000 GCF_028885625.2 Pongo pygmaeus
GGGTAACAACTGGGAAAGGCTGAGAAATTATTTTCTCTACGAGAGCAACTTAATGATACAAAAACAGTCATGTGGGATGACTTTGGTAATTGGTTCAGCTAAGAAACAGATGGGTGGACTAGTTAACCTCTGGAGACCCCTATTATTCCATTACTATTTGCTCTAGATATTAACAGTGATCATTCTTTAGCTGTTACATAAGCACAACCTGAAAATTGTATATCTTTGTCAACTTCATGTGTAATATCACTGTGATGTGGTCCATTTTAAATGGTCCCTAAACTGTGCTTCATACATAAAATGTGCTAAATAAACATTTTAATATTAAAAAGTATAAATCTAACATATAATTTACAATGATAGATCAATCCTTTACCCCAACTACTATAATTGCCAACTTGTCCCAAAAAAGCTTATGTTAGAATTAATTCTGGCTATTGAAATGTTTTTATTGTTGCTGTTTGCCTTTTTGGATAAAATACTTTAGTTAATTGATATCTCTGGAAATTGTCATACAATGCCCCTATATAAAAGTAGTCATATTTTTAAAACAGTGCAAACACTCCGTCTTAGCAATAAAATGGGTCTTTTGTGGACCTGCAGGGGCAGAGTTTTGAAATAATACCAAAATATTCTGTCATGTGCAGGAAAGTGGTTTCAGATCTACAAGATTCATGCTGTAGAGTCAACTTCCAACAATGCACAGGGAAAGTTTTGGGGAAAATAATCTCTAGAATTCTCTGCTGTAAAATAAAGGTTGTGAATGTATGGTCTCACATTTGAAATAAATAAGGGTTTAATAGCTACCTGATGTTTAGTTATCATTTCAAAAATATTAGAAAAATCTAAGTGAAAGCAATTCAAGCAGCGATTTGATCAGTTCCATTTGAAAAAGATGTTGCTCTCTTTCTCAACATCATTTAGGGTCTAAATGAAGGCCCACAAATTGTCCTCAATATCGTTTGGGCTTTCTTTTGTTCTGACAGTTTCTCCATTCTTTATATAAACTTACAAGCGCTGAGTTTCAAATATATTCAACATTCAAGTATTCTTGGCTTCTATCATTATAACCATAGATACTACTTCTTTAACACAAATAAAATAGTCATCTGTCAGCATGGAAACCTAACCATGGACACTGTTATAACAAATTCAGTTTTTTTGTGTATGAACTAAAAGCAAAAATAACATACAAATCTTTTAGAGAGATTTGAGTACACTTTCTATTTGGTGTGGGACTGTATCTTTTTTTTTAATCTTGTGAGTTGGTAGGATCAAATAAACAAAAGAACATGAATTATAAAAGTGAGTCTACAATTTTCAGCCTTTCAGAGATTCTGAACCAGCCTTTCATTTCCATGAAATTGCTTTATATGGAAATATTTAATAAAAAATAAAGTATGTAACAAAAGGAACTGGTCATAGAGGTGTCTTATATTTATGTAACACTCTGGTGTTTACAAAACACACTCACATCTATAGCATTTACTTTTTATCACAGCCCTGTGTGGTACAAATGATTATGTACCTTTTCTGTATTAAGAAAGTGATTAGCTGAGTCAAGTGACTTGCCCAAGGACACAGAGCTGATCAGCAACTCAGTCTTCAGTCTCCTGGTTTTAAGTTTCTTTTAAGCATGCAATTTCATTTAGCCCTTTTTTACGAAGTTTAACAAAGCATGCTTAAGAAGCTTCAGGGGAGGGAAAAATAAATCCAAATATATCCCTCACTTTCCATGAAAAGAATGTCTGACACAACAAAAAGTATAATAGAATACCTAGAACTCAATTTAAACAAATATAGGAGAAGAAGGATTACATTCAAGAATTTTAGTGATATTTTGAAAAATATTTCTATGTAGTTATAAGACTATATTTGAATTTTAATTATTAAGAATCCAATAATGCTTATGAATTCATAAGCTTAGATTTATGGTCAAGGCTTTTTTCTATCCTGGGGCCCAAGATGAATTTCAATTAAAATGTTCTATTAAACTATGGAATACAGAGTTACCATATGATCCAGCAATTTCGCTCTTAGGTATACACCAAAGAGAAATGAAAACTTGTACACAAATATTCATAGATGCATTATTCTTAATAGTTAAAATGTGAAACAACCCAAATATACATCAAACTGATTAATGGATAAGCATGGATATAAAAGGTAATATACCCAAATCATGGAATGTTATTCAACAATAAAAAGAATGAAGTATTGATGTATGCTACAACATGGATGAACCTTGAAAATATTACAGTAAGTGAAATACACCAGACATAAAGACCATATATCATATGATTCCATTTATATGTTATGTCCAGAATAGACAAATCCATAGATTCAGAAAATAGATTAGTGGTTACCAGATGGCAGGGGACAGAGGAAACTGGGAGGTACAAACGTTTTGGCGGGAGGGGTGGAAGTGAACTACAATTAATTGGTGGTGATAGTTGCACAACTCTGAATACACTGAAAGCCAATGAAATGGTTGGACTTTATGCTATGAGAAATGTATCTCAATAAAGCTGTAAAAAAAAAAAATGGAATGTAAAATTCTACCTGTCCTATAATGCCCACCCCAACCAACTCTCAACTCACAATTCCCACATAACTTTATTTTTCTAATTGCACATATCCCTTTGTACCTTGCATTAAAATTCTTAGTGTGCAGGTAGCCCAGTTAGATTGAAAGCTCCTAAAGACAAGGAATCATGCCTTGCTCATCTTTGTTCCCTGAATTGACGGTTTCTTAATTCACTGAACACTCACTGTGAGTGAGCTCAAGAGCTGGGAATAAGGACCCCTGCCCTTGAAGGTCTCATCACGTGGCTTGAGACAGACAGTCGACAAATACAGTCAGCCAGTAAACTCTTCCTGCATTATGCTAACAGCATAAACATGCAGGCGGTGGGAGCAGGGTCACAAAAGTGTGTTGTCAATTCTACTTGGAATGAAAGATTGAAATAATTTAAACAGTACGGGAAATGCAGAGCAATTTTCTCCTCTGGTGACAATACAGTGTCCAACACTTGGAAGTGATTTTTAAGAATGTTTATTTAAATTAAAAGGATGGCGTTCCAAGAAAAAAAAATAAGGAAAAAGAAAGAAAAAACTGATCGGAAAATGCAAAAGTATCAGTTTGGTCACTAACCTTTGCAAGGATACTTTTTTTTTTAAGATTCCTGTTGTTTATACACAGATTTTAAGTTTACTCCTACTGCTACCCAAGTGAAATTCCTTCTCCAGTCACAGTGTCAACCTCTGCCCCCCAACTGCAACGAGAGTTTTAAGGGGCATCAATCACACCGAGAAGTCACAGCCCCTCAACCACTGAGGTGTGGGGGGGTAGGGATCTGCATTTCCTCATATCAACCCCACACTATAGGGCACCTAAATGGGTGGGCGGTGGGAGAGACCGACTCACTTGAGTTTCTTGAAGGCTTCCTGGCCTCCAGCCACGTAGTTGCCGCCGCTCTGGATCTGGTCTAGCTTCCGGATTCGGTGGCCAGTCCGCGGGGTGTAGATGTTCCTGACGGCCCCAAAGGGTGCCTGAACGCCGCCCGTCACCTCCTTCAGGAAGACTTCGAAGCTGGACACCTTCTTCTCATGGATGACGACGCGGCGCCCCGCGTAGAAGGGGTCCCCGTTGCGGTACACAAGCACGCTCTTCACGACGGGCTGAGACAGGTGGCTGGACCTGGCGCTGCTGCCGCTCATCTTCCCCGCTGGCCGCCGCCTCAGCTCGCTGCTTCGCGTCGGGAGGCAACTCCGCTGTCCCAGCGGCCTCACCGCACCCAGGGCGCGGGATCGCCTCCTGAAACGAACGAGAAACTGACGAATCCACAGGTGAAAGAGAAGTAACGGCCGTGCGCCTGGCGTCCACCCCGAGGAGACACTAGGAGCTGCAGGACTCGGAGTAGACGTTCAAGTTTTTCACCGTGGCGTGCACAGCCAATCAGAGCCCGCAGTGCGCGCACCACACCTGGTTCACCTGCTACGGGCAGAATCAAGGTGGACCGCCTCGGAGCAGGAGCAGGAGCAGGAACCGCGCGGGGCCTTCGAACAGGCACGCCGAGTGAGGGCAGGAGAGAGGAGGACACACACACACACACGCACACACACACAAATATGGTGAAACCCAATTTCTTACATCATATCTGTGCTACCCTTTCCAAACAGCCTAATTTTTCTTTTCTCTCTTCTTGCACCCTTACCCCTCAATCTCCTGCTTGCTCCCAAATTAAAGCAATTAAGTTCCTGGCTGTAGTTGCCCAGGTTTTTCTTTGCTGGAAGATAAATGTGCAAAGCCAGATTTGGTGGCTTACGCCTGCAAATTCCGGTACTTTGAGGGGCCCAGGGGGGAGGGCTGCCTAAGACCAGGAGTTCTAGACCAGCCTGGGAAACACAGGGAAACCCCCGTCTCTATAACGCGCCTGTGATCGCCTGAGGCAAGGAGTTTGAGACCAGCCTGACCCGGTCTCTATAACTAAAAAAAAAAAAAAAAAAAAAAGTAGGTGGGCAGGGTATTCGCCTGTGGACCCAGCTATCTCGGAGGCTGAGGCGGGAGGATCATTTGAGCCCAGGAGGTCGAGGCTGCAGTAACCTGTGATTTTGCCACTGCACTCCAGCCTGGGCAACACAGCAAGACCCTGTCTTAGAAAATATATACCTTATATATATATACTTTATATATATAAACTTTATATATATACTTTATATATATAAACTTTATATATATACTTTATATATATAAACTTTATATATATACTTTATATATATACTTTATATACTTTATATATAATATATATACTTCATATATATTATATATACACTTTATATATATTTTATATATACTTTATATATATTATATATACTTTACATATTATATATACTTTATACTTTATATATATTTTATATATACTTTATATATATATTTTATATATATACTTTATATATATTATATATATATACTTTACATATATATTTTATATATGTATACTTTATATATTTTATATATATACTTTATATTTTATATATATACTTTATCTTTTATATATATACTTTATATATATATTTTATATATATATACTTTATATATATTTTATATATATACTTTATATATTTTATATATATATACTTTACATATATATTTTATATATATACTTTACATATATTTTATATATATACTTTACATATATTTTATATATATATACTTTACATATATATTTTTTATATATACTTTATGTATTTTTTTATATATATACATTATATATATATTTTTTATATATATACTTTATATATATATTTTTTATATATATATATTTTATATATATACACTTTATATATATATTTTATATATATACTTTATATATATATTTTATATATATATACTTTATATATTTTTATATATACTTTATATATATATTTATATATACTTTATATATATTTTATATATACTTTATATATATATTTTATATATACTTTATATATATATTTATTTATATATACTTTATATATATATTTTATTTATATATACTTTATATATATATTATATATACTTTATATATATATTATATATATATACTTTATATATATTTTTTATATATACTTTATATATATATTTTATATACTTTATATATATTTTATATACTTTATATATATATTTTATATATATATACTTTATATATATATTTTATATATATACTTTATATATTTTTTATATACTTTATACATATATTTTATATATATACTTTATATATATTTTTTATATATATATACTTTATATATATATTTATATATACTTTATATATATTTTATATATATACTTTATATATATATTTTATATATATACTTTATATATATATTTTATATATATACTTTATATATATATTTTATATATATACTTTATATATATTTTATATATATATACTTTATATATATTTTATATATATACTTTATATATGTTTTATATATATACTTTATATATGTTTTATATATATACTTCATATATATGTTTTATATATATATACTTTATATATATATATTTTATATATATATATTTAGAGAGAGAAAGAGAGAGTTCGGGTACCGTGACTCATGCCTGTAACCCCAGCACTTTGGGAAACTGAGGCAGGAGGCTCACTTGAGCCCAGGAGTTTGAGACCAACCTGAGCAACACAGCAAGACCCCATCCTGGAAGGAGAGAGGGAAGAAAGGAAGGGAAAAATACATTTAAGTGAATGAATGAATGAATGAATGAGAAACAGAGCGAAGACTCGCGTGTCTAGGACCCCTAACTCCCTCCCCGATGATCAGCGCCGCCTGGCGGCGAAGCTCGGGTGCGCATCACGTGAAGACAGCAGGCAGCGCGCAAGCGGGGCTCTGGTTGGGGAGGCGGGCCCAGGAGGTGCCCGCCGCGGTAGTACCTACCGACACTCGCGTGCTGGAGAGGAGAGGGGAGCTCGGGCGCCGGCCGCGCGGGGGCGGGGCGGCTCGGGTGGCACAGTGGTGAACTCTGCGGCGGCCGCGCGCCGCTCACGCTGTTCCTCCAGTTGCTGTTACCTCTGCGAGCCTCTCTCACCCAGGGGGAACGGAGTTGTTATGTCCCGCTGTTTCCATAGCAACCGCAGCCTCGCGCGGGGAGCGAGTCAGTGAACCAGGCCTGGCTTGCGCCTGGCTCCTTGGGATATGCTGGCTGCGACGGGCAGAGGCGGAAGAACAGGGGTTTGGAGGAAGAGGGAGAAACAGCTGACATTATCATGCGCTCATTCAGTAAATGGACGCCTGCTGTGTGCAAGGCCCTGTGCTAGTTGGGGCCACGGCGGTGAAAAGGGAAACCTACAAAATTTTGAGTGCCTATCCTGTGCCAAGCTTTACGCCAGGGAAAGGATTTTTCACTGCCGCAAGAAGGCTAAACGTCTGACTGGCTGTTCAAGAGCCCACATCTGTGCTGTTTGTGTAGATTGTTAGCTCTGTCTGCGGAATAACAGGGAGAGGAGTTGTGAGAATAGTAACAGCCCCAGTAAAGAGTCGCTTTGTCCAGTCCAGTCTGGGACATACATATTGTGGCACCAGGAAAATGTTTAAAGAGTTGAAATCTTGCAGCTTATCTCTGCCAGTGTTCCCTTCATTCCTCCTAAGACTTTTCTACCATGTGTCGTGTCCAAATTACTGGGTGTTCCTATCTCATCGTGTATGAATAAAAAGAAGAATTGCCATTAATTGAACACTATAACCATGGACCAGGCATTATGTAAGGCACTTTATGTTGATTATCTAATTTAATATTCACAATAACCTTCAGAGGTAAATATTATTCTTTCCTCAGATGAGGAAACTGAAGGGTAGAGAAATCAAAGAAATTTACCTCAGGTCACACACAGGAGTTCAAACCCATTCACAGGCTCTAAGGATTAGAAAACGAAAGAGAGAGAGTTCAAACCCAGTTCTGTCTTATTCCACAAGCTCCATAACCACTGTCATACCACTGTGAAAGATGAATATGTGGGAC
This sequence comes from Pongo pygmaeus, assembly GCF_028885625.2. NCBI lineage: Eukaryota > Metazoa > Chordata > Mammalia > Primates > Hominidae > Pongo > Pongo pygmaeus. Next base: position 24,447,514 of record NC_072378.2, read on the forward strand.
ATTGCAATCTGGAGAGAAACTTTTTTTCCTTCGAGATTTCTGTTCTGAAGAAACATTTTTATTAAAGCCATGTAATACATTAATGCTTTGAAAGTTAACAGTTTTCAAACGCAGGAACAAAAAACCAAATACCAGCATGTTCTCACGTGTAAATAGGAGCTAAATGAGGAGAACTCACGGACACAAAGAAGGGAACAACAGACACTGGGCCCTACTTGAGGGTGGAGCGTGGGAGGAGGGAGAGGAGCAGAAAAAATAACTATTGAGTATTAGGCTTAGTACCTGGGTGATGAAATAATCTGTACAACAAACCTCCGTGACACCAGCTACCTATGTAACAAATCTGCACATGTACCCCTGAACCTAAAATGAAAGTTAAAAAAAAAAAGTTAATAAGTTTCAAAAGAAGGCCAAAGAGAACAATACAGGGAGGAAATAGACAAGGGAAATTTTGTGAGCTGGTTGTGGAGAATGCATAGGTTGAGGGAAGGATGGGGAAAATACCTGTGAAAATGTGCTACCGCATAGTTGAGTAAGACAGAATACTTGTTACGTGGAATGGAAGGCAATTAAGTAGCCCCCCTCTCCAAACAGCCTAAAATTCCCTATCATCTATATTAGCCCAGTGTAAAATGAAAATGTGTGGCCTCTTATTCAAAAATTAAGAATTTTATGATAGCAACAGCAGAGCCTTAAACCAATCATGGGGTCCTTCTTCATGTGGGACCCTGTCGCCAGCCCACGAAGCTGCCCGCATCAAGTTTATGCCTCCCACTGCGGTATCTCCAGCCCGGATTTGTCTCCCGAGCTTAGATTCATTTATCCAGATGTCTCTTGGATATGATGTGGTGCTAAGTGTTTAACTGCTGGCTTTGAGGAGGGAAGAGAAGGCCTTGATTCATAGCATTTGCCAATCTCTGTGGTTTACTCCAAATATGGCCAATTTCCAGATGCCAATCTAACATCACTGAAGCCCAGAAATGTGCACTAGCAAGTTATTGTATGGTATTTCCACCATGCAGGCACAGCAGACTTAAGTAACTTTAAGAGCACAGATAGTAGTAAAATGTAGACGGAGATGAGTTTTGAGTATTTATTATCTTTGTTTTCAATGTAATTTATTTAATTGTATATTTATACAATTATTTCTTATTTAATTATATGTTTATACAATTATTTCTTATTTAATTGTATATTTATACAATTATTTCTTATTTAATTGTATATTTATGCAATTATTTCTTATTTAATTGTATATTTATGCAATTATTTCTTATTTAATTGTATATTTATGCAATTATTTCTTATTTAATTGTATATTTATGCAATTATTTCTTATTTAATTGTATATTTGTGCAACTATTTCTTATTTAATTGTATATTTGTGCAATTATTTCTTATTTAATTGTATATTTGTGCAATTATTTCTTATTTAATTGTATATTTGTGCAATTATTTCTTATTTAATTGTATATTTGTGCAATTATTTCTTATTTAATTGTATATTTGTGCAATTATTTCTTATTTAATTGTATATTTGTGCAATTATTTCTTATTTAAGTGTATATTTGTGCAATTATTTCTTATTTAATTGTATATTTATGCAATTATTTCTTATTTAAGTGTATATTTATGCAATTATTTCTTATTTAATTGTATATTTATGCAATTATTTCTTATTTAAGTGTATATTTATGCAATTATTTCTTATTTAATTGTATATTTATGCAATTATTTCTTATTTAATTGTATATTTATACAATTATTTTTTATTTAATCGTATATCTATAAAATTACTTTTTAATAATGCCCGTGTTTACAACTCCTGAGAATTTAACAATTGCCTCACACGCCAGAACAAGGCAGTTCCAGGCACACAATTCTCCAGACAGCTTCTCTAGACCATCTAAAAGGCAACCTAGACTCAAAACGTTCACGTGATCTCAGGTTTTCCTCAAAATCACTTTTCCTATATTTCCTGTCTCCACAAATGGACCCTCATCTACTCATTGCTCAAAGCTAGAACATACACACTTCTCTTCTTCATAGAACATGTTTTACTGTGGCAGAGAAACAGCAACAAAAACAGTCAGATATTTGCAATCTCTCTCCCTGCTCCTGTTGCTTGCTGAATTGGTTTTGGAGCTCTTCTCTCTTGTGCAAAGTCTGAACACTGAGCAGAGAGAGAAGGCTTTAAGAAGCCAGAAAGGTTAGATAAACCCTGATCATGAAGAGCTGAGGTAGAATGAGGAGCGGAATGCTGAGGAATGAGGAGCTTCAGATGGATGCAAGGGAATGTTTGAGAACACACATAGGAAAGGAGGGGAGAGTTTTGTATGTTAGCTTCTTCCTAAGTATATGAAAGGCATTGAGAATTAGAGAGATGGCCAAAGAAGACTCCAAGTTTTGCTGTGCATTAAAAATAATACCACCAGCAGGGCACGGTGGCATAAGCCTGTAATCCCAGCACTTTTAGATGCTGAGGCAGGTGGATTGCTTGAGCCCAGCAGTTTGAGACCAGCCTGGCCAACATGGCAAAACCCCATCTCTAAAAAACACAAAAAACAAAAAAAATTATCCGGGCATAGTGGCATGCACCTGTAGTCCCAGCTACTCAGGAGACTGAGGTGGGAGAATCATCAGAGCCTGGGAAGTTGAGGCTGCAGTGAGCCATGATCATGCCGTTACACTGCAGCCTGGGTAACAGAATGAGACCCTGTCTCAAAAAAATCAAAAAGAAAAATAACAATACCAACAAGGCATTTGCTGTTTCCTCAAGAGCCTAGATCTCTGAAATGCTTTCAATTATATATTTCTGCTTAAAAAATATTTATTTTGATGTAATACTGTGCTAAAACCAGACCACGTTGCACCCTAGGTTTATAAGGGCTCTTCAACCAATCACCAAGTTCTATCAATTCTATGTCTCAAATATTTTTTAAATCCATCCACTTGTCTCCAAACCCATTTCCACATTTTGAATTCAAGGCATCATCATCCCCTGAGAGGTAACCCTGTCTCCAGTTTGCTTCCCTATTATCCATTATCCACAGAACAGTCATCCTGAAGGGTTGCTGAAAACACAGATCTATCCATTTCACTTTCCAGCTTAAAATTCTTCAAATCCTTATCATTTCTCTTACAGTGAAATCCAATATTATCAACTTTGATTACAAAGCCATAAATATACTACTTTTGTTGCTTTAGTTTCCATCTCTTCTCACACAAATCTTCTTATGGCTCTCCAAAGTGAAGACTTGTATCATCGCTTCCTTTAAAATCCCTTTGGATGTACTTTGTAGCCCCTTATCCCCCCATTCCTATTTATTTGGCTCCCTCCAACTCCCTCTATAGATCAAGTCCCAACTTAAAGGTCAGTTCCCCAGGAAATCTTCTCTACCCCACTCCCCAGATCAGGATAAACCCCCAACATATTGTATATTTTTTTCTCTATAGGTTTTATCAATGATAATTATAAATTTTTAAATATTTATTTATTTATTTTTAAAAGATAGGATCTCACTGTGTTGCCCAGGCTGGAGAGCAGTGGTTACTCACAGGCATGAGCCTAACATACTGCAGCCTTGACCTCATAGGCTCGGGTGATCCTCCCACCTCAGCCTCCCAAGTAGGTAGGACTACAGGTACAAGTCACCATGCCTGGCTATGTAATTACAAATCTTCATATAATTATATGTTTAATTGTAAAGCTTTATATAATTACATGTTTAATCTTTGTAGAGTTAAATGTTCATATGTATAAATTCCCTAAGGAAAAGGACTGTGTTCATTTTATTCATCATTGTCTTACTAGTACCTAGCACAGAGGCTGGAACATAGTAATTACTAAATATTTCATGAATGAATAAATAAAAGGAAAATATATTAAGTTTAAAAATTAACTTAAAACTTCAAAAAATTGGAAAATGCTCCTGTAGAAGGAAACATATTTTCAGATCAGCAAAAAAAAAAAAAAAAAAAAAAAGTACAGTCCTTGACAACTGAAGAGATTCTAAGACTAATTGCTTAGCTTCCACAGAAAATGCACAGCCACGTGCAGAGGTGTGCACCTACACAGGAAACCAAGCTCTCTTACCCAGTATTGAGTTTTAATATCCTTTCAAGGCAACAGAGATATGTATGAAATGTGGGACATATTCTGCTAGCTTTTCCTTAAAAAGTGTCACCTTTACAATTGGTTTTCACATCTTAGCCTCAAAAAGAACAGGAACTTGAGGGCCTTGAGACTGTTTCTTGGACCTACACATGGATAATGGTGACTCTCTGATAAGCCTCTTGTCAGGTGAATTCAATTAGTTCTGGTAATGGCTAACCTTTCCTTCAAATCCATGTGCTAGGTGGCCTACCCCAGTTGGCTATATTAACTGGCTAACTTACTGGCCAATATTGACTATAAGGGGTATCATCCTTAACTCCTATCCAGAACCAAATCCAGTAGCTTCCATTTGCCTAACACACCTTAATCCTTCCTCTACTGCTCATCCTCATTGCCTCACCTAGGTTTAGAGGTTTGTTTGTTTGTTTGTTTTGGAACAGAGATTTGCTCTTGTCACCCAGGTTGGAGTGCAATGGCATGATCTCGGCTTACTGCAACCTCTGCCTCTCGGTTCTTCTGCCTCAGCTTCCTGAGTAGCTGGGATTACAGGTGCCTGGCACCATGCCAATCTAATTTTTGTATTTTTAGTAGAGACAGGTTTTCACCATGTTGGCCAAGCTGGTCTCAAACTCCTGACCTCAGATGATCCTCCTGCTTCAGCCTTCCGAAGTGCTTGGATTATAGGTGTTAGCCACTTCTCCCAGCCAGAAGTAATCATTTACTACTTTCTTTATTTCCACTTAGAATGTGAGATGAGTAGAAACAATCTCCTAAAACCAGAAACATTAAACTTTATTTTATATAAAATCATAAGTGGATCCTGAAGAAAACCATAAAGTGAATTCTGAAGAAAACCATAGTTGTTTATCTTCAAATTCTACATAAACCAAATACCTTATTTCTCCAAGTTACAATTTTATTTCTCGGAAAAACATATACAATTTTATGTTGACAGATTTGATAGAAGTGAAAAAACATTCAGTTTACTAGAATGAGACCTGCAAACCCCTATAAAGTAGCAAGTTTAGAGGCCGAGGTGAAGGAAAGTTGAGAAAACTCAAACCGAGAGCTTCTGTTTTCTCTGTGCTATAGAAGAAGGTATCTTCCATGGATCTTCTAGCAATTAGTATCATGGTAAACATTAAGTGTTTAATAAATGTTTGTTAAATGAATTAATCTGAGCATGAAGGGTGGTGCGGACATGAAGGAAGAAGGGATGCACCTTGAGGAGCGTTGAACAGCTGCTGTGATGTGCCCAGTGTTGTATTAGAAACCATTATGGAGTATATATGCTCATACGTGGTTTCTGCCCTTAGTGCTTTTTAAAGAGAATATTTGTAGACTTTCATTCCTAACAACACGGTGAGCTAAATATCTTGGATCACTCTCCTTCTAAAGCAATCCAAAACGCTGGATCTTTTTTTACAATATCTAAATCTTTTTTTTTTCTTTAGAAACAGGGCCTCCCTCTGTCACCCAGGTTGTGGCATGATCATAGCTCACTGCAACTTCTAGGCTCAAGCAAGCCTCCTGCCCCAGCCTGCATAGTAGCTAGGATTACAGGTGTGCACCACTACAACCGGCTAGTTTTTTAAAATGTTGTGGAGGAACGGGGTCTCTCTGTGTTGCCCAGGCTGGTCTTGAACTCCTGGTCTCGAGCAATCCTCCCATCTTGGCCTCTCAAAGTGCTGGAATTACAGCCATGAGACACCATGCCTGGCTAAATGTCTAAACCTTTTTAAACACATTGCCAATTCGGCAAGAATGAAAAGAATTCCGAAAAGCCAAAACTTGAGTGATAACAGAAATCCTGGGAAGTAAGCAAGCACTAAAATCAGCTTTAAGTATACCTGCCCATGCCCTGGTGACCTGGAACTGTTATTTTGATGGCTACAGAGGGACAGAGACACAAGAGATAGGCCTAGGGCCTCCCAAGGTGAAGATTCAGAGAGAAGTTCCCTATGCAAATATGGAACCTCAAAGAGTTAGACCATAAATGTAATGGTGAATAAGAAATCAGCCCTCTTTGCAGAGCGGTTACGGCAAGAAGATACGCTTATTTTCCCGTTTGTGCTAAAGGCCTAGGTGGGAGGAAGGGATCACAGAGTTTCATCCTGATGCTTCATCATTACATCAGTTGACCCCTAGATAGCTATGGAACCTAATTAACTCTGTCTTTGTGATCTACAAAATGTGAGGCAAAGAATTAAATGTAAAGTGATCCCGGACTGGAATTGTTCTCAGATGGCTGACAGAAACCAACACAAATTCTCTCTGGAGGAACACAGCTTCTACTCAATTTACAGATAATCCCCATATATAATGTTCCAAGAAACATGAATATACAGTAAAAAGACCTAAAACTTATAAGAAAACAAACGATAAATGGGAATCTGAAGGAACAACAGACAGAAGAATCAGACCTACAAAAATTTCAGATACAGGAATTATCAAAGGCAGAATGTAAAATAATTATGTTTACTATATTTAAAGAAAAAAGCGATTGAAAGTATAAGAACAAAAGACTTTTTAAATGACCAAAGGTTTTTTTAAAAAATTGTGAAGCAGAATCTCTAGAATTGAAAAACATAATTAAAATTTAAAACTCAATGAAGAGTTTAAATAGCAGATTAGTCACATCCAAAGAGAGAATTATTAAACTAAAACAGTATATTCAAATAAGTTATCCTTGCATCTAATTCCTGGACTTCAGTTAAAAAAAAGAAAAAAATAACAAATAAGTTATCCAGAAGACAGGACAGAGAGAAAATAGATGAAAAATATGAAAGAAGGGTTAGAAGCTAAAGTAGGACTATTTACTATATCTTTAATCAAAATTCCAGAAGGAGACACAAAGAGAATGAAGCAGAGGCATTAACTGAAGTTTTCTATAATTGTTGAAAGGTTCAAATATTCATATTCAGGGAGTCAAATGAATCTTAAGAAGAAAAAAAAACAAAGAATAACCACCTTAGGATATCGTAGTGATTCTGCGATACAAAATATGCACATAACAAAAAATCAAAAGAAGTTAGTGGGAAAACACATATTACCTACAAAGAAAAGACAATTCAATTAATAACTGATTTCTCAAAAGGAACATTACAAACCAGAAAACAGTGGAATAAGATCTTCAATGTGCTTTGAAAATAGTTGTCAATATGGAATTTGTGCCTGGCAAAATTATCTTTCTCAAGAATGAGTACAAAATGAGAGCATTTACCACCAACAGAAGTTCATTAAAGGAAATTTTAAGAACTTGGCTCAGACAGAAAAAAAAAAAAAAAAAAATTGACCTTGAATGATAGTCTGAGAGGCAAGAAGGAATGGTGAATGAAGACACTGGTAACTATGTGATAAATATTTTAAATGGCTGCAGGAAACAATAATGACACTGTCTGATTGTGGAATGTGTGATTCATATAGAACTAGAATACTAGAAAATAATAGAATATAAGCCAGGCGTGGCTGTAATCCCAAGACTTTGGGAGGCTGAGGTGGGTGGATCACTTGAAGTCAGGAGTTCATGACAAGCTTGGCCAACATGGTGAAATTCCGTCTCTACTAAAAATACAAAAATTAGCTGGGTGCAGTGGCGCGTGCCTGTAATCCCAGCTACTCAGTAGGCTGAGGCAGGAGAATTGCTTGAACCCGGGAGGTGGAGGTTGCGGTGAGCTGAGATCATGCCACTGCACTCCAGCCTGGGCAAAAGAGTAAGACTCTGTCTCAAAAAAAAAAAAAACAAACAAAAAGAGAATAACAGAAATAAATGGGGAAAAGAGTAATCAAAATGTAAGCATTATAAGGCCCTTTTGTTTGTTTTTGTGGAGAAAGATAAATATAATAACTTGTGATATTGTTATGTATGCATGTTAAAATGTATAGGGTAATCATTGTTTTAAAAAATAGACATTCTGAGCCCAGGCTCAGTGGCTTATGCCTGTAATCCCAGCACTTTGGGAGGCTGAGGCGGGTGGATCACCTGAGATCAGGAGCTCAAGACCAGCCTGGCCAACATGGTGATACCCCGTCTTTACTAAAAGTACAAAAAATTAGCCATGCATGGTGGTGCACACCTGTAATCCCAGCTACTCAGGAGGCTGAGGCAAGAGAATCGCTTGAACCCGGGAGGCGGAGGTTGCAGTGAGCCAAGATCACGCCACTGCACTCAGCCTGGGTGACAGAGCGGGACTCGGTCTCAAAAAAAAAAAAAAATAGACAAACTGAGTGTAACTGCCAAACTGATAGATCAGGGAAAATGAAATAAAGAAAAAGAGTAATCATCTAAAAGAAAGAGTTTTTAAGCAGCATGACACAAACAAAGCACAAAATTATGTGATAAACATCTAATTAGGGCTAGGAGTAGTGGCTCATGCCTATAATTCCAGCACTTTGGGAGGCTGAGGTGGGAAGATCACTTAAGCTTAGGAGTTTGAGAGTAGCCTGGGCAACGTGGCAAGACTCTGTCTCTACAAAAATTACAAAAAAAATAGCTGGGCATGGTGGTGCATGCCTGTGGTCCCAGCTACTCAGGAGGCTGAGGTGGGAGGATCTCTTGAGCCGGGGACTGGGGGAGGCTGCAGTGAGCTGAGATCACACCACTGCCCTGCAGCCTGAGTGACAGAGCAAGACCCTGTCTCAAAAAGAAAAAAAAAAATCTAATTAGGTCATTAATCACAATCAATAAATGGGTTAAATGCATCAAGTGAAAGAAAAAGGTTGTCATACGGAAAGAAAACCCCAGCTCTGTGCTGTTTACAAGGGACACACTAAATGCTAATGGATATAGAGGCTACTGTTTCACATCCACTAGGATGGCTATAATAGTTTAAAAGAGGAAAAAAATAAATCTTGGTGGGAATGTGGAGAAATTTGAACCCTCATACATTACTGGTGGGAATGTAAAATGGCGCAGCCTCTTTGGAAACAGTTGGCAACTCCTCAAAAAGAGATAGGATATCACATACCCAGCTATTCCATTCCTAAGCATATACCCAAGAGAATTAAAAACATATGTTCACATACAGGCCAGGCACAGTGGCTCATGCCTGTAATCCCAGCACTTTGGGAGGCCAAGGCAGGAGGATCACTTGAGGTCAGGAGTCCAAGACCAGCCTGGCCAACATCGTGAAACCTCATCTCTACAAAAAATACAAAAAAATTAGCCAGGCGTGGTGGCACGCACCTGTAGTTCCAGCTACTTGAGGGGCTGAGGCAAGAGGATTGCTCGGGCCTGGGAGATCAAGGCTGTAGCAAGCCGTTTTTATGCCACTGCACTCTAGCCCCTGTGACAAAGAGAGACGCTGTCTCAAAAAAATAAAAATAAAAACATAGGTTCACATACCAAAAAATTGTGTATAACATGTTAAAAAACATGTTGACATATGTTACACATGAATGTTCATAGAAGCATTATTCATAATAGCCAAAAAGTAGAAACAACTCATGTGTCCATCTGATGAATGGTTAGAGCACAAAATGCGGTAAATCCATGCCATGGAATATTAGTCAGCCATAAAGAATGACATACTGATACATCATGGATGAACCTTGAAAACATTAAGCTAAATGAAAGAAACCAGAAATGAAAGGTCACATATTGAATGATTTCATTTCTATGAAATGTCCAGACTAAGTAAATCTACAGAGACAGCAAGTAGATTCATGGTTACCAGAGGGTGAGGGAGGGGGAAATTAGAAGGTACAGAATTTCTTTTTGGTACAATGGAAATATTCTGGAATTAGATAATGATGATGATCATAATATTGTGACTATATTAAAAACTACTGAATTGTACATTTACAATTAAACTGGTGAATCAAAAAATAAAGGTACACCAAAGCAAAAAGATGAAAAAATATATATCATGTATGCCACATAAATGTTAACCAAGAGAAAAACTGAGATTGCTATATTAACAGCACACAGAGACCTTAAGGCAAAAGAGACCATTGACAGTAAAAAAGAACTTAGCTGGGCATGGCAGCTAACGCCTGTAATCTCAACTACTTAAAAGTTCAATTCACCAGGAAGATACAACAATTTTACATGTATAGTCATTGAATACCCATAGATCCAAAGTAAAGCAAATTTGACAGAACTACAAGGACAAACTGAGGAATCTGCCATCAGAATTGTAATTTATAACACACATCTTTTGAAAATTGACAGAAGCAGCAGGAGAAAAGTAAGGAAAATGAATATTTGAACAGTACAGTTAACAACATTGATCTAATGCAGGGGTCAGCAAACTTTTTCAATAAGAGGCTGGACTGTAAATATTTTAGATTTTGTGGGCCATATTGCTGCCATTGTAGCACAAAAAATGCCATAAACAACACATAAATTGCCATGGTTGTGTGTTAATAAAATCTTACTGAGAAACACAGGCAGTGGGCCACATTTGGTCTGCCAGCCATAGTTTGCCAACTTCTGATAATATATAGATATAGAAAGCCTAAAAAACAAGCAAACAAAAACTTTCACCTTAAGAAGTTGGAAAAACAACAGCAAAATAAACTTAAGGAAATTGAAGGAAAGATTTTTTTTAAAGAAGCAACAATTAATGACATAGGAAAAAATTATACCATAGAGATGATCAACAAGCCAAAAGTTAGTTCTTCAATAAGACACAAAATTAACAAAATTCTGTGGAAATTAATCAAATGAATGACAGCATAAAGGAACAATGGCAAAAATGGAAAAGATGAAACACATGATAGATGCTTTAGACTTTCAAAAGACCTTGTCTCTGGCCAGGCGCGGTGGCTCACACCTATAATCCCAGCATTTTGGGAGGCCAAGGTGGGTGGATCGCTTGAGATCAGCAGTTCCAGTCGAGCCTGGCCAAAATGGCGAAACCTCGTCTCTACTAAAAATACAAAAATTATCCAGACGTGGTGGTGCATGCCTGTAATCCCAGCTACTTGGGAGGCTGAGGCGGGGGAATTGCTTGAACCCAGAAGGCGGAGGTTGCATTGAGCCGAGATCACGCCACTGCACTCCAGCCTGGGTGACAGACAGAGCAAGACTCCATCTCAAAAAAATAAAATAAATAAATAAATAAAAGACCCTGGCTCTAAAAACAAACAAACAAACAAAAAACAATTAACAGCACCCAATAGCTTCACTGATGAGTTCTGCCAAACATTTAAGGAACTGTAATTTCAATCTAACACTAACTCTTTCAGAAGCTATCATAATTTGTATACCAAGATCTGGCAAGAACAATAGAAGAAAATTATATAAATGCAAAAAATTTAAACTAAAAATTAGCAAATGAAATTCAAGATGGTATATCATAACTAAGTCAGATAATACCAGGGATGCAAAGTTTGTCCAAAATTTTTAAAATGAATTAATTTAATTCCCCAAGTTGTAGATTAAGGAAGAAAAATAAAATGATCATTTCAAAAGTTGTAGATCAAATTCAACATCCATTTAGGATAAAATCTCTTAGCAAACTAGGAATAGAATAGAAATATCTTGACATACAAAGGACATCCACCCCCCAAAAAAGGAGTTCCCGCAAATGACAAAACATTGAAGGCATTCTTTTTGAGACAGAGAACAGGTGAAGTTGCCTGCTAGGCCGCTTCTCTTCAAAATTCTTCTGTAGTTACTAGCCATTGCAGTAAGGCAAAGGACAAGAAATAAAATGTATATGGGTTGGAAAGAAGAAATAAAATCACCCTGTTCCCAAATAGTCTGAATATATACATAGAAAATCCAAAAGAATCTATGGATGAATTATTAGAATTAATAAGAGTTTATAAAATTTCTGGACATTAAATGAATACAACGATCTATTGCACTTGTATACATTGTTAGCAACAAACAGAAAATAAACTTCTGAAAAAATATCACTTCCTGAGTCATATTAGTAAATTACATATTTGGAGAAGTTCTAATTGTATTGGTTTTTAAAAGTATTTGGTATAGTGTGTAAAACATCCTCTTAGTTTCTTTTGAATACCTGCAGCATCTTCAGTTACCTCCCCCTTTTCAAGTTCTGATTTAATTCCATTTCTCCTTTTTGTGATGGGAGAGCCAAAGACCAACAATAGCCAAGAAATCCCTAAAAAGAAGAAAAAAAATGGTAGGATATTTCTCACAAGATATAAGAACTGATTATAAGACCATAATACTTAAAATAGCATACTTTTGTTGTAGGCCTAGACAATCGGACCAATGGAACAGAATAGAAAGCAAAGAAACAGACCTCAAAACAGAACTTTTAAGAGGTTTGGCTTACATTTGGACATTTGATCTATGACAGAGGTAACAATCCATTACTGGGGACTATACAGTAAATGATCCTGAGACAACTGGCTGTTCGTATGGACAAAATGAAATTTGATCTCATACAAGACTCACAAAAATCAGTTCATGGTGGATTAAACCTAAATGCAGGAGGCAAAACTTTAGAGCTTTTGGAAGGTGATATAAGACAATATGGCATCATGACCTCACGGTTGAAAGACTTTCTTAAATAATGCACAAGAAAGCACAAAACATAAAGGAAAAGGTTTACACCTCTTATTTAATTAAAATTAGGAAATTCTGTTCAAAGAAGGAAGCTATAAATAGAGAAGGAAAAAAAAACCCCTACAAACTGGGAGGTGATATTAGCAAACTATACAACCAATTAAGGACTACTACTGAGAATATATAAAGAACTAAGCTGGGGCTGGGCGTGATGGCTCATGCCTGTAATCCCAGCACTGTGGGAGGCCGAGGCGGGTGGATCACCTGAGGTCAGGAGTTCAAGACCAGTCTAGCCAACATAGTGAAACCCTGTCTGTACTAAAAATACAAAAAATTAGCCGGGTGTGGTGGTGTGTACCTGCAATCTCACCTACTCAGGAGGCTGAGGCAGGAGAATCGTTGTGAACCCAGGAGGTGGAGGTTACAGTGAGCCAAGATTGCACCATTGCACTCCAGCCTGGGCGATAGTGTAACACTCTGTCTCAAAAAAAAAAAAAAAAAGAACTAGGCTGGATGCAGTGGCTCACGCCTGTAATCCCAGAACTTTGGGAAGCCAAAACAGGTGGATCGTTTGAGCTCAGGAGTTCAAGAGCAGCCTGGGCAACAAGGTGAAACTCTGTCTCTACAAAAAAAATGAAGCGGGTGTGGTGGCACATGCCTGTAGTCCAGGCTACTTGGGAGGCTGAGGTGGGAGGCTCACTTGAGACTGGCAGGCAGAGGTTGCAGTGAGCCGAGACTGCCACTGCACTCCAGCCCGGGTGACAGAGTGAGACCTCATCTGGAAAAAAAGAAAAGAAAAGAAAAGAAAAAAACATTTGAATAGGCTTTTAACAAAAGAAGTAAACTAAATAACCAATAAACATATAAAAAGATGTTCACTTCATTAGAAATCAGAGAAATTCAAACTAAAACCTTCAATATTTGCCACAGGATTGACAAAAATTAAGAAATAACAAACCAAATTCATCAAGAATGCAGAAAAACAGGAACTCTCATCCACCACTGGTGAGACTATAAATAGGGACGACCACATTGGAAATTATTTGGCATATCCTTTAAAGCTGAATATGTGTGCACCCTCAATCCCAGCAATTCTTCTACTTTGTACATATCCTAGGGAAACTCCTGCACATGTGCATCAGGAGACATCTACAATAATGTTTGTAGAAGCACTCACATAATGGAAAAAAAAATCCTGATGTGGCACCACCATAAAACGGATTAATAAATAATGATACACTAATGCAATGGAATACCATGCAGCAGTGAAAATGAACTCAGCAGCATGCGTCAACATGGAAGACTCTTACAAACACAATGTTGAGCCAATTAAGCAAGACACAGAAGAGTTCACATACTATAATCCCACTAGTATAAAATTCAAATGCACACAGAACTAAATAAGTCACTGTTTAAGGATCCAAAGTGGTGAGTAAGGAACAGTGATAGATACGCATTCAGGATAGTGGTGACCCGTCAGGATGCAGAATGGGGAATAAAGGGGATGGGACCTAGCGGGAGCACACTGGGTTATTGCAGGAAAATGGTAATCTCTTATTCTTGAGCCAGGGGGAGTGGTATGTCTTTGTATTATTGTTAATGCTTTATGCTGTTCACATACGTTTACAAATACTCCTGTTACGTATTATTTAGTAACAATTTTTTTCTTCAAAAAGAAGATGAATAAGCTAATTCTCATTTAGAAGGAAGAAACAGGGAGGGAGGAAAAAGGGAAGGACCAAGGAAGAAGGGGAGAAGAGTGCATAAGATGGAATCTAGATGCTTGTTGGTATCCAGCAAAGAAGAGATTAAAGGGAGCAATAACAACAATTGGAAAGGCAGCCAGGAGAGGTGGCTCACGCCTGTAATCCCAGCACTTCAGGAGGCCGAAGCAGGTGGATCAATAACTTGAGGTCAGGAATTCAAGACCAGCCTGGCCAATATGGCAAAACCCCATATCTACTAAAAACAAAAATACAAAAACATTAGCCGGGCATGGTGGCTCACATCTGTAATCCCAGCTACTTGAGATGCTGAGGCATGAGAATTGCTTGAACCTCGGAGGTGGAGGTTGCAGTGAACTGAGATCGGGCTACTGCACTCCAGCCTGGGCGACACAGCAAGACTCCATCTCAAAAAAAAAAAAAAAAAAAATGGAAGGGCCCCTCAGAGGAGGTGGGGTCTGGAGCTGGGCCTTAAGAGTTGACTGGATGTGAGACAGTGATGAGATGAAGAGGAAATAAAAGGAGTCCCAGTGAGAGAAAGATAAGCAAAGACAATACGGAGGGATAAGCATGGGAAAATCCAGCAGGCAAATAGCAGGTCTCTGACCGAGACGCAGCTCAGGGACAGTGAGGAGGCCTATGGCTGCAGGGGGGAGCCCAGGGTGAAGGACAGCAACACACAGATTGCTCAGCCCCATTGGGAGAATGCTGAAAGCCAGAATACTCAGTGAGGCTGCCTGCGAGGAGCCCCAGCTTGTGGTGACCAGTGTCCCCTCTTAGGAGTGAGAGGGAGACCCTGACCCCACAGGGGTGCTGGAGCCACCTGAGTTCCTTAGCTGTCTTGGGAATCCAGGTCTCACCCTACTACTCTATCAGAAATGCCCTGTGGCTAAAAGAGGAGTCCCTACTCTTCATCTGCTGGAGCTTAATTCTGTGGAATCTAGACTTCCCTGTGAATAAAGAGAATGCATGCTTCCTACCGCCCTTTCCCCCGCTGTGATTCTGCACCTGCCCTGAGATTTCCCTGGAGCTCCCCTCACTGTGGTATGAGGTGAAAAACCCTGAAAACCATATGCCCAGAGGCCCTGTTAGAGTGCACAGTAGATTCGGGATGCGGCTGTGTCCCGAGAGGGATCTGTTGCTGAGAGCCTATGACACCAGGTCACTCATATGGGGTGCTGCTCAGGATGGGCCCCAATGTCACATCTGGGTAAGCGGAACAAGCCAATCATGGTGGGTTCTGTGTAAAACCCCCCTTCTTACATATTTAGGGGCAAGGAAAGCTTTCAGTGGTAGATTGGGAGATAGATAGATAGATGAGAGAGAGAGAGAGAGAGAGAGATAGTCATAAATATTAATATTCTCTCTGCATAGAGAAGGCTGAAATGCCAGGTTTTTATATAATTGGGCCCTTCTTGTTATTCAGATCTCAGCTGAACATTTACCTCATGAGAAAGACCTTCCTTCACCACTCCATAGAAATTAGCCCCTGGTCACTGTCTGTCACAGCTCTCTGTTGTAGGTGCTGGTTATAGCACTCATCACTCTACAATGTTCAAGACAGTAGGACGTTGTCTATTTTGTCACTGTTCTATCTGAAGGGATTAGAACAGTGCCTGGCATATAAGTGGTACTTGATGAATACATTAATATTGTGTATGAGTGTAAAAGGAGAGAGATGAAAAGGGAGAGTAAGACAGAGGAAGAAGGAAGGGAGGGAGAGGAGGGAGGGAGAGAAGGAGGGAGGGAGGCATCCTAGCTGAAGTCTCAGCTGTATCTATCAACGGGATTCACAGATATATAAGCATGCCTGACAGACGGTTAGGTGGACCCATCAGAAATGTATTTTTATGAGAAACTAAGGCATCTCCTGGGAAAAAAAAAAAAAAAAAAAACGGATCCTGAAGTAAAAGGAAGTAGAGAAGTAAGTAAAATTGGTCCCAGTCACAAAGCCTAGGTCATGGGAGATGGGCTTAAATGTGATGTAAGCCCAGTTTTGGTCTCCTTGAACTCATGGAGAATGGATGTGGCTACAAGTAAAACCTGAAATACGTATTCAATATAAATTCTATGAAGCACTGAACACAAACAGCTCTTCTTTTGTACTGTATGTAAAATATAACATGGAAGAGGGAGGGGGAGGTGAGAGTCATTCTGGTGCAGGGAGCAGAGTTGTCTTTGCAGGGCTCCCTGGGCCCCTGAGGACTCTAGCATAACCAAGGCAGTGGTGCTGGCAGGAGACAGCGTCATCCCATAGCGGTAACAGTGCCCAGGGGCCAGCACTCGGCTGCACGAGCAGTAGAGGCAGAAGCAGGAAATAGCACCAAAGGGTGCTAGAGTGGAGAATGAGGAACATGGGAAGCAGTACAGACTTATGAGCTCCTTCCCTGGGAAATCCTAGAAATAACCGGAGAAATTTGGATAGAGAAGTCTGTGGGATGCACATGTACTTTTCATTTGGAAGCAAGAACCTGGCAAGCTATGCTTAGTAATTTTTACCCATTTTACCTCCAGTATGAAAAGATAGGGGTTTGAGACATGAAAGTGAGGAAGAGAGGTATATGCCAAAAAAAGATCCTAATAATGCTAGAAAAAACAAGAAACGATTTTAAATATCAATGTTGTTTTTTTAATAAAAAAAAAAAAAAAAGAAACTCTGCATTAGAGAGTTTTACCCAGAAATGCTGAGATGCAACCACATACCTACTTTACAATTTCCTTCGCAAACACGCCACCTTGGAGATCCCATTCTGAGGGATCTGAATAATGAGATTCTTCAACCAAAAGCCACTTGTAAACTACAAAAATCCTTGGAGAGATTCACCAACGCCCCAGGCCTTCTGGAGGCATGTAACTAGCCATCTGGAGGATTCTCCTGTCTCTAGACAATTATTTCACAGCAAGGAAGAAAAAATTGCCTGAGGTCTTCAACCACAGCCAAATTCATTGGAGTCAATAAATGTGTCAGATGGACTATGTAGCTGCCACAGTCGGCCGGGCACAAAACTTTACTCTTGAAAGGAATGCTCTTTTCCTATGCCAGATAGCATGTAGATGTGACCAAAAATATATATTCCAGAGCCAGAGTTCTTTTTTCAGGCCTTTTTTCAGTTTCACCTCTGAAACTGACTTGCTCAATATTTATTGGTAATGGTAGACTTTTATTATAAAAGAGAAATTAAGAAAAAAGCTGACTAGACATTCATTATATTTCAAAACAAATACACATTCCAACCCATTCATTGAACTATTTAAGCCTTTTAACTAAGTAAATATTTGTATCTATTTCATAAGGATGGTCTCAAAATTGATTTTAAATTGGCCAAAAATGTCATTATACTTCAAAAAAGATTGGTTGTGTTGTTTTATTTTTACATGATACTCAAAACCTGATTTTGAATCTTGGCTTCCTCACTTAAGCTCTATCACCAATAGAAAAGTTACTTAATTTTTGTAAGCCTTAGTGTCCTTATCTGTAAAAC
This sequence comes from Pongo pygmaeus, assembly GCF_028885625.2. NCBI lineage: Eukaryota > Metazoa > Chordata > Mammalia > Primates > Hominidae > Pongo > Pongo pygmaeus. Next base: position 24,465,325 of record NC_072378.2, read on the forward strand.
TGGCATATAGGATTAAAAGAATGTATAGACCATAGGCCGGGCACAATGACTTACACCTGTAATCCCAGCACTTTGGGAGGCCGAGGGGGGTGGGGGGGTGGATCACCTGAGGTCAGGAGTTCGAGACCAGCCTGGCCAGTATGGTGAAACCCCGTCTCTCCTAAAAATACAAAAAATCCGCCGGGCATGGTGGCAGGTGCCTATAATCCCAGCTACTCAGGAGGCTGAGGCAGGAGAATTGCTTGAACCCGGGAGGCGGAGGTTGCGGTAAGCCGAGATCGCACCACAGCACTCTGGCCTGGGTAAAAAGAGCAAAACTCCATCTCAAAAAAAAGGTACAGCGCTTAGAGAAGTACCCAGCACATTGTATGCACCAAAAAGTGTTATCTCTTACTTTTTAACGTAAATCTTTCTTCTTTCTTGTCCAAATGGTATGGTAAATTCTAAATATTATGTATACAGAAATTGACCAGACTCAGCAAAAATACAGCAGAGCAGGAAGAAAAAGGACCCTGCCTGGAGTTTAGTCAGTGCCTCACTACCTGAGACGGGCACTGTGGGTGCTCTGTCCAGATCCACTGGCTTCCCTTCAGCACTTGTGTGTGTTTCCCCTCCGGTTTCTGTGTGCCATGCCCGTGACTCTTCTTTGCATACTGTCTTCAGACTACTGGAGCAGCATCATCCAAACTGGCAGAGAGCAGAGAGTGTCTGATGATTTCTCTCCCTCCCCACCACTCTCCCTACCACCACCCCACTCCTACCTCTGTCCCTTCTGCTGGGACCGACCATTGTGAGAGTATGAAAGCCCAGCACCCTTGCTTTAGGTCAGATTAATTTGGAGGCATGATATATACTTCAGAGCTCTCATGTGGAATAATGTTGAAGCTGCACTCAGTGGGATGTTGCCTTACCTGATGTCTTACCAATTACTCAGGAAACACTTGCAGAATAAATCACTGTATACAAATCCTTGCCTCAGGATCTGCTTCTGGGAAACTCAACCCAAGACCCACAAGTGGAATTACTCAAAGAAAAGTTTCAATATTACATCCACTTTCAGCTGTCCTGCAGGCATAAAGTCAGCCTAGCAGCTTCTAATTCCTCCCACTGAGGCAGAAATCATTTTAAAAACCAACCTTGCTACAGGGCACAGTGGTGCATTCCTGTAGTCTCAGCTACTTGAGGCTGAGGTGGGAGGATTGCTTGAGCCCAGGAGTTCAAGGCTGCAGTGAGCTATGAGTGTGCCACTGCACTCCAGCCTGGGCAATAAAGGAGACGCTGTCTCATTTGGAAAAAAAAAGCCAATCTAGGCACATGCAGAAAGCTGAAACTGGATCCCTTCCTTACACCTTACACAAAAATTAACTCAAGATGGATTAAAGACTTAAACGTAAGACCTAAAACCATAAAAACCCTAGAAGAAAACCTAGGCAATACCATTCAGGACATAGGCATGGGCAAAGACTTCATGACTAAAAAACCAAAAGCAATGGCAACAAAAGCCAAAATAGAAATCTAATTAAACTAAAAAGTTTCTGCACAGCAAAAGAAGCTATCATCAGAGTGAACAGGCAACCTACAGAATGGGAGAAAATTTTTGCAATCTATCCATCTGACAAAGGGCTAATATCCAGAATCTATAAAAAAACTTAAACAAATTTACAAGAAAAAAACAAACAACTCCATCAAAAAGTAGGCAAAGGATATGAACAGACACTTCTCAAAAAAAGACATTTATGCAGCCAACAGACATATGAAAAAATGCTCATCATCACTGGTCATCAGAGAAATGCAAATCAAAACCACGATGAGATACCATCTCATGCCAGTTAGAATGGCAATCATTAAAAAGTCAGGAAACAACAGATGCTGGAGAGGATGTGGAGAAATAGGAATGCTTTTACACTGTTGGTGGGAGTGTAGATTAGTTCAACCATTGTGGAAGACAGTGTGGTGATTCCTCAAAGATCTAGAACTAGAAATACCATTTCACCCAGCGATCCCATTACTGGGTATATACTCAAAGGATTATAAATCATGTTACTATAAAGACACATGCACATGTATGTTTATTGGGCCACTATTCACAATAGCAAAGACTTGGAACCAGCCCAAATGTCCATCAGTGATAGACTGGATAAAGAAAATGTGGCACATATACACCATGGAATACTATGCAGCCATAAAAAAGGATGAGTTCATGTCCTTTGTAGGGACATGGATGAAGCTGGAAACCATCATTTTCAGCATAATATCACAAGGATAAAAAACCAAACACCGCATGTTCTCACTCATAAGTAGGAGTTGAACAATGAGAACACATGGACACAGGGAAGGGAACATCACACACTGGGGCCTGTTGGGGGATGGGGGGCTGGGGGAGGGATAGCATTAGGAGAAATACCTAATGTAAATGACGGGTTGATGGGTGCAGCAAACCAACATGGCACATGTATACCTATGTAACAAACCTGCACACTGTGCACATGTATCCTAGAACTTAAAGTATAATAATAATAATAATAATAAAAACCAATCAAGGTTAGGATGTCAACATATGAATGTTGTGGGGAGACACAAATTAGCCTATAATATCCATTATTTGTAATGCCAGAAGTGCCGTTTCTAACCAATCACTACCCACCTTTATTTTGCATATTGTTTGTTCTAAAAAGTGCCTGGTTTACATATATTAGTTATGCCCATTTACTTCCTTTCTTTGAAAGTGGATAGACCCACAGGTCTTAAAGTGGACTGAAGATGAGTTGAAAGCCAGTGCGAATGAAGAAATGTCTAACCATCAAAGTATCAAGGAAGGAGACTTTACGTGAGAGTTCCGTTGCATGAGCTACCAGAGAAGGATGTAGCAGGAGTTGGCACTACAATGATCATCAACTCATTCACCCTTTGATGTGTTTCAGTGTATCTATTGGCAATATACATAATTTTTATCATAGATTTGTTCTTATACACACTAGTTTCTGGAAGCTGAAGAATAAAGTAATACACTATAGTTACAGAAAATCAGAACCCCCGGGGGGAACTGATCAATTATGAGGAGTGAGGACCAAACCAAAGAGATGGGCTTTGGCTTATTTTTGCCTCAGCTTTATTAAGGTATAATTGACAAATAAAAATTGTAGTCCAGGTGCAGTAGCTCACACCTGTAATCCCAGAACTTTGGGAGGCCCAGGGCTTGAGCCCAGGAATTCAAGACCAGCTTGGACAACACAGTGGGACCCCATCTCTACAAAAATTAAAAAATTAACCAAGTGTGGTGGTGCGTGCCTATAGTCCCAAGCTACTTGGGAGGCTGAGGTGGGAGGATCACTTGAGTCCAAGGTTGAGGCTGCAGCGAGCCATGATCACACCACTGCACTGCAGCCTGGGTGACAGAGTGAAGTCTTGTCTCAAGAAAAAAAAAAAGAATTAGAAAAACACGTTAAAAAATTGTATGCATTTAAGGTATACAACATGATGATATGATATACATATACATTATGAAATAAGCACAATCAAGTTAATTAGCACATCTCTCATCTCACATAATTAACATTTGTATGTGTGGTGAGAACACTTAATATCTATTGTCTTAGCAAATTTCAAGTAGTATATCAGATAATATTATTAACCACAGTCACCACAGTGTACCTTAGATCCCCAGAACTCACTCATCTGTTAACTGAAAAAGCCAGGCACAGTGAGATCAATACTGTAAGATCTCCCTCACACGTAAAATCTTTAAAAAGAGAGAGGAGAGAGACAGAGACAGAGACAGAGATTGGCTTTTTAAAATGGTTCCTGCCTCATTGGGAGGCTTAAGATGCTGTTAAGCTGGCCTGGCTGCAGAACAGCAGAAGTAGACACGCTATTGAAACTTTTCTTCGAGTAATTCTAATTGCGGCACAATTTACTCTCTCTCACCAGGAGTTTGTTGTGATTCTTTACACAGATTCTTAGAGTCTTTACACAGAAAATATATTTAAAAGCGGGGTGCCATGGCTCATGCCTGTAATTCCAGCAGTTTTGGAGGCTGAGGCAGGAGCAACACTTCAGCCCAGGAGTTAGAGAGCAGCCTGGGCAACACAATAAGATCTCATCACTATTGGAAAAGAAAGAAATGAAGGAAGGAAGGAAGGAGAAAGAAAAGAAACAAAGAAAGAGAAAGAGAGAAAGAGAAAGAAAGAAAGAAAGAAAGAAAGAAAGAAAGAGAGAGAGAAAGAAAGGAAGAGAAAGAAAAAGAAAAGAAGGAAAGAAAGAAAGAAGGAGAAAGAAAAGAAAGAAAGGAGAAAGAAAGAAAAAGAAAGAAAGAAAGAAAGAAAGAGAAAGAAAGAAAGAAAAGAAAGAAAGAAAGAAAAAGCAAGCAAGCAAGCAGGCAGGCAGGCAGGCAGGCAGGCTATTTAAATAAAGCAATTTCTTCTCCATGGTGATTTCACAGTCCAGCCATGGGGAGAAAAAACTTTCATAAAACTGGGCAAGCTAAGCTCAAAATCCTTTCAATACTCCAGGCAATTCTTCATGTCCTTCACTTACAATTAAATTATTTTTGTCACTCTCAACGGGAACAAGACCCTCTTAGACTAGGAGTTAATAAAATTGTTGCTCATTTTCTTCTGCTTGACTCTACAAACTCTGGCAAATACCTCAGGAATGATATCAGGTGCTAGTTAATGCATCAAACTAAGTTTTGTTTTTCTGTTTCTCAGCTCTCAATTATTTATATGCACAATCATTAAGTAAACAGGTATAAAAATCTCATGTACATTAATCAGAAGTAATGTTTAAAAAAATCAATAAAGCCAAAATATATTAGGCAGTCAATGCCTTTTTCCCCCTAAAGAATTCAAGTCTATGATTTGGCTTGCTGCCCAAATTATTATCAGATTTCATTAAAGCAAAAATTTAAGTAGTGTACATCTGAGGTTGCGGGTTTTTTGTTGTTACTCTTGCTAAACTGTGCTAATCCTTCTGTAATTTAAGGTTTGAGCAACAGAACAATGAAATGAAACTGGATTCACCCTGTTTCAAATTTTCCAGGGGCTTCTTTCGTATTTTCACACTACTGACAGGCTAAATTTCTCCACTGACCTTAATTCTACACAATCTCAGAACAAAATGTTCTTTTCTTTTTTTTCACTTCAAAAGACTCTCACTATCTTTTAATACCAACAGTTGTGTTTAGATGGCCAAGTGTCTGACTCCATCTCATCAAAAGGCTGCTGCTGGTATAGTTCAGTTTGGACTATCGGTTTTTTAGTCAGTAACTTCCATGGATTTTTTTTTAGTTCACGGACAGTTACTGAGGTCAAATAGTAGTATCTCTTAGTACTCAGAGGTTTTTGTTTTATTATAGGGTAAAATGTCTTAAGTCACCGTGAATGATAATAAATAGCAGACTCATGAAAGAAAACTACTCCCTAGGCTGGGCGTGGTGGCTCACACCCATAATCCCAGCACTTTGGGAGGCCGAGGCGGTGGGATCACCTGAGGTCGGGAGTTCAAGACCAGCCTGACCAACATGGAGAAACCCCGTATCTACTAAAAATACAAAATTACCTGGGCGTGGTGGCACATGCCTGTAATCCCAGCTACTCAGGAGGCTGAGGCAGGAGAATCGCTTGAACCTGGGAGGCGGAGGTTGCGGTGAGCCGAGATCGCACCATTGCACTCCAGCCTAGGCAACAAGAGAGAAACTCTGTCTCAAAAAAAAAAAAAAAAAAAGAAAGAAAGAAAGAAAGTAAGAAAACTACCCCCTGCTGCGAACAACTAAGAGAGAAGTTAACCATTACAAAGTAACAATTGTGCAGGAAATTATGTCACTGATACAGAAGTTATTGGTTAACTGGAGTCCAGTTTCTGGAATTAATGGAAAGGGCTACTTTAATGAACTATGATGTTCTGATGTCAAAGGTTGAAAATTTTAATTAAAAAATTTTGTATCAGTTGATAAGACTGTGAGCAGCAGAGGAGGTAGTATCACCAAGGATAGACATCCTAATATTTTCTACTCACATATATTGGGTTCCACCTTACTCAAAAACTACAGAAGATTCAGTAATTGCCCAATATAGCATTTTTCAACCCCTCAGTTCTGGAATCTTTTTGGTCATTTCCCAGTGACATTTTCAGATAATACAATGAAACCATACTGCGTGTAGATTTTAAAAGCACATTTTGAAGCATCTTTATGAATGAATAAAAAGGTTTTAAGAACATTTAACTTAAAAATGCAGTAAAATGTTACTCAGCACACCCTGAACCCTGCCTAAATGTAATTTTTCAATCATGATCAACTCAATTTTAATCTGAGGGAGACAAATGGAAAAACTAATATCAGGAATTTATTCAAACCAGAGGAGGAGAAGAGAAAGGAAGAAACAAATCACCACACTTCATTTACTCCAAGATGCACTTTTTTTATTATTATTATACTTTAAGTTCTGGGGTACATGTGCAGAACATGCAGTTTTGTTACATAGGTATGTGCATCCCATGGTGGTTTGCTGCACCCATCAACCCGTCACTTACATTAGGTATTTCTCTTAATGCCATCCCTCCTCTACCCTCCCACCCCGACAGGCCCCAGTGTGTGATGTTCCTCTCCCTGTGTCCATGTGTTCTCATTGTTCGACTCCCACTTATAAGTGAGAACACATGGTGTTTGGTTTTCTGTTCTTGTGATAGTTTGCTGAGAATGATGGTTTTCAGCTTCATCCATGTCCCTGCAAAGGACATGAACTCATCCTTTTTTATGGCTGCATAGTATTCCATGGTGTATATGTGCCACATTTTCTTTATCCAGTCTATCAATGATAGACATTTGGGTTGGTTCCAAGTCTTTACTATTGTGAATAGTGCCACAGTAAACATACGTGTGCATGTGTCTTTATAGTAAAATGATTTATAATCCTGTGGATATATATCCAGTAATGAGATTGCTGGGTCAAATGGTATTTCTAGTTCTAGATATTTGAGGAAACGCCACACCGTCTTCCACAATGGTTGAACTAATTTACACACCCACCAACAGTGTAAAAGCATTCCTATTTCTCCACATCCTCTCTAGCACCAAGATGCACATTTTTTTCCACATTTTTAAATCTCTGAAATAAGGATGTGCCTTACAGTCAATGAACTCTTACAATTAATTGTCCTGGCCAGGTGGTGGTCACGGCATAGGTGCATTGCATGAGCAAATCAGAACTTGATCATACTGTTCACATTGTCATCACTTTAGATGAGATGTGTGTATGGTTATTATCTCAGATGTTAAGTTTAACTGACTTTTACAATGATTTTTGTTGTTGTTGTTGTTTTGGTTTTTGGTTTTTTTTTTTTTTGCTTTTGTTTTCTTTTTAGCGTAGCAAAGTTTATTGTGAAGAGCGAAAGGACAAAGCTTCCCCACGGCACAGAAGGGGACCTAAGCAGGTTACCTGATATTTTTTAAGATTACAACATGATTTAGCATTGAAATGAAGTTTTAGAAATGCCTTAACTAAAATTTTGCTTGCATTTCTCTGTTAATGTAAGATAATGTTATATTATAAAAATATATGTCCAAAAAAGAGAAATAAGAAAAAAAATCTATGTATAAGTAAGTCTAAAAGAATACTTGGCCAGGTGCAGTGGTTCATGCTTATAAATCCAACACTTTGGGGAGGCTGATGTGAGAAGCTTGCTTGAGGCCAAGAGTTTGTGGCCAGCCTGAGTAACACATTGAGACCCCTGTCTCTACAGAACATATAAAAATTAGCCAAGAATGATGCTGTGTACCTGCAGCCCTAGCTACTTGAGAGGCTCAGGTGAAAGGATCAATTGAGCCCAGGAGTTCAAAGTTACAGTGAACTATGATTGCACAACTGCACTCCAGCCAGGTTGACAAAGTAAAACCCTGTCTCTTGAAAAAAAAAGAATACTTTCAGTAACTATAAAATTTTTGAAAATCTATGTCATAAGAAGGCACTGTGTCATCATTTAATGAGAAAATTTTTTCTTTGTTAAGGGTGCATTAAAAAATGGCACATCTTGTAATCACAGTTACCTTAGACTGTAGGGAGTCATCCCAGCCTGTAGATCGTAAATCTCTCCTACAGAATTATATGTACAACTGGATTCTGCCACCACTTTGCCTTTCCTAAAAAGTCTATGCTCGGCTGGGCTTAGTGCTCATGCCTGTAATCCCAAGCCCTTTGAGAGGTCGAGGCAGGCAGATCATTTGAGGGCAGGAGTTCGAGACCAGCCTGGCTAACATGGTGAAACCCCATCTCTACTAAAATAAAAAATTTGCTGGGCAGGGTGGTGCGTGCCTATTATCCCAGCTACTTGGGAGGCTGAGGCAGGAGAATTGCTTGAACCTGGGAGGTAGAGGTTGCAGTGAGCAGAGGTTGCAGTGAGCAGAGGTTGCAATGAGCTGAGATCGTGCCACTGCACTCCAGCCTGGGCAACAGAGCAAGACTCCATCTCAAAAAAAAGAGTCTAGTTGCCATCAACATTTCTTCACCTTCAAAATCACAAAGTTTCCCAGTAGAGGAAGAAACAAAGCTGGTAGCTGTCTTCTTAGGATCTAGCCATCTTCCTTTACAGATGCTCTTCAATTTACAATGGGGTTATGTCCTGATAAACTTATTGTAAATGCAAAATATTCTAAGTGAAAATGCACTTAATACACCTAACCTAGCAAACATCACAGCTTAGCCTAGCTTGAACATGTTCAGAAGATTTACATTAGTCTACAGTTGGGCAAAATCATCTCACACAAAGCTTATTTATAATAAAGTGTCGAATACCTCATGTAATTTATTGAATACTGTACTGAAAGAGAAAAACAGAATGGTCATATAGGTACTCTTTTTCTTCTCTTTTCTTTTTTTGAGGTGGAGTCTCACTCTGAAGCCCAGGCTGGAGTACAATGGGGCAATCTCGGCTCACTGCAACTTCTGCCCCCCAAGTTCAAGTGATTCTCCTGCCTCAGCCTCCCGTGTAGCTGGGATTACAGGCGCCCACCATCATGCCCAGCTAATTTTTTTTATTTCATAGAGATGGTGTTTCATCATGTATGCCAGGCTGGTCTTGAACACCTGACCTCAGGTGATCCACCTGCCTTGGCCTCCCAAAGTGCTGGGATTGCAGGCATGAGCCACCTTGCCTGGCCGTCCTATGGGTACCCAAAGTATAGTATCTACTGAATGCGTGTTGCTTTTACAGCATTGTAAGTCGAATCGCTGTAAGCTGGGGACCGTCTGCACTCTCATCAACCACTTCGATTGTAAGATATTATGGAAACTAAAAGTGAGTTTATCTGACATGAGAACTAATTCTAGGGTATTCACCAATAAGAAATTACATTTATAAGCATAGCCCAGATCACCAAAGAATCACTATTTACTGTTGCAGAAAAGAATAATACAGTTTAGAAACATTTCCAATCAGAAGGGTTGAAAGAAATATGGGCTTCAGGTTAGCCGATGAACAGTTAGCTAGACTATTCATCAACTAAACCTGAAACCCATGCCCTGCACTTGCTGCCTCCCTGAAGTTCAGCCATCTCGTATCAAAATTTGGATACTTTGAGACCCTCCCTTAGACATAGCGTTATATTAAAATGTACATTTAGCAACATCATTTAAAAGAAATTTTTAAAAATTAAAAGGTGCAGATACCTCTCCATCAGTTTTAAAACTTCACTGCCGGCCAGGCACAGTGTCTTACGCCTGTAATCCCAGCACTTTAGGAGGCTGAGGCAGGCGGATCACCTGACGTCAAGAGTTCAAGACCAGCCTGGCTAAGATAATGAAACCTCGTCTCTTCTAAAAACACAAAAATTAGCTGGGCATGGTGGCAGGCGCCTGTAATCCCAGCTACTCAGGAGGCTAAGGCAGGAGAATTGCTTGAACCCGGGAGGCAGAGGTTGCAGTAAGCCAGGATCATGCCATTGCACTCCAGCCTGAGTGACAGAGCAAAACTCCATCTCAAAACAAAAACAAAAACAGAAACAAAACACACACACACACACACACACACACACGCACTTCACTGCCATGTCTGGTAAACTGGATAAAGTCAGAATCTTTTCCAACCTTCCCAGGAAAGTGAAATCAAATTCTTCTCAGATCATTCCAGATGAGACATGTCTGGGCCTGGCTTCACATTGATCATGTAGGCAGAAGGCAGCAGAAAGTACAGAGGCGTATCCTGTAGTGAACCGGGTTTCTAAATAGATAAAATGGTGAAATTTAATAAATGGTAAACCATGTCTTACAAAGTTTTACTCTACTTAATTCTAGCTCCCCAAACTAAATTATGTTAAAGTCATTTCTCATGAAATTTGCTATATCATTCTTGGCTGTTATCCAGAGCCAATTCAAGCATATTACAATATGAAGTATGTGTACATTTATTTTTTAACACAGACAAATGTACACTTGTTAAGATCCACTATCTTTACAAGCCAGAATCTCAAACATTTTGACAGAAGTTAAATGCTTATAAAAAGAAAAAATTGGGCTGGACGTGGTGGCTCATGCCTGTAATCCCGGCACTTTGTGAGGCTGAGGTGGGTGGATCACCTGAGGTCAGGAGCTTAAGGCCAGCCTGGCCAACATGGTGAAAACCCGTCTCTACTAAAAATACAAAAAATTAGCTGGGCATGGTGGTGGGCACCTGTAATCCCAGCTACTCCGCAGGCTGAGGCAGGAGAACTGCTTGAACCTGGGAGGCAGAGGTTGCAGTGAGCCGAGATTGCGCCACTGCACTCCAGCCTGGGTGACAAGAGAGAAACTCCATCTCAAAAAAAAAAAAAGAAAAAAGAAAAAGAAAAAAATGCTACCTTACATTCAACACCTTCTCAATATACCCATCAATCTCATATAAAGGTAGAGGCTGCACCAATTATCAGCTGTCACCATACGCCACGCGTTTTCTTCAAAGTAAAGAATGTTAGTTTTAATACTTTTATTCTGAGAAATTATTTTAAAATAGCTATGTGATGCAGCAATCTTTCACCTTAAGGTACTATCTTACACTACTGATTTCAAAAATGATAACTAAAAAAAAGAAATTCAGTGTCAGGCAGCATGAGCTTAGATTATAAGAAAGGAGATGTGTTCAGAGTACTGATGTATAATCTAGTTATATTTCTGATTTCTAGATAGGAATTAACTCTCTATGACAATCATATATTAAAATACAAGCACGTATTAAAATAGTTAAGAATAGCCGGGTGCGGTGGCTCACGCCTGTAATCCTAGCACTTTGGGAGGCCGAGGCGGGCGGATCACAAGGTCAGGAGATCGAGACCATCCTGGCTAACACAGTGAAACCCCGTCTCTACTAAAAATACAAAAATTAGCCAGGCATAGCGGCGTGCGCCTGTAGTCCCTGCTACTTGGGAAGCTGAGGCAGGAGAATGGCGTGAACCCGGGAGGCGGAGCTTGCGGTAAGCTGAGATCACGCCACTGCACTCCAGCCTGGGCAACACAGCGAGACTCCACCTCAAAAAAAAAAAAAAAAGTTAAGAATAAACAAGCAAGCTTAGGAATAGTGCTCCCTCCTGTGGCCAAACTCCTTGAAAATCATGGGAAAAGGCATCTCCTGGAATCCTCAGATGGGTCATGGACACAGACCTCAGAGAAGCCCACCAGCCATTGTAGGTGCTGTTTTTAAAAAGGAAAATGGGCCAGGGGGGCTCATGTCTGTAGTCCCAGCACTTTGGGAGGCCTAGGTGAGCGGATCACAAGGTCAGGAGTTCGAGACCAGCCTGGCCAACGTGGTGAAACCCCATCTCTACTAATAACACAAAAATTATCCAGGCGTGGTGGTGGTTGCCTGTAATCCCAGCTGCTCAGGAAGCTGAGGCAGGAGAATCACTTGAGCCTGGGAGGGGAGGTTGCAGTAAGCCGAGATCACACCATGGCACTCAAGCCTGGGCGACAGAGCAAGACTCCATCTCAAAAAAAAAAAAAAAAAAAAAAAAGGCTCACAAAGCTGGGATTTCATTTTGTGGCAATGGACACAATAAAACAGAACACATTTGAAGACATAAAAGCATAAAGAAAAATAAATTGAACTTAGTGCTGGAGTCTACTAACCGTTTTACAAATTTTAATATCTACCATATGTGAAGAAGATGTCTATGAACATTTAAAGGGATATATCTTCTAAAAGAAAAGAAATGGTTTTGGGGAGGCCAGGTGCGGTGGTTCACACCTGTAATCCCGGCACTCTGGGAGGCTGAGGTGGGCAGAACATTTGAGGTTAGGGGTTTGAGACCAGCCTGACCAACATGGTGAAACCCCATCTCTACTAAAAACAGGAAAAATTAGCCAGGTGTGGTGGCATACACCTGTAATCTCAGCTACTCAGGAGGCTGAGACACGAGAATCGCTTGAACCCAGGAGGCAGAGGTTGCAGTGAGATGAGATTGCACCACTTCACTCTAGCCTGAGTGGCAGAGTGAGACTCCATCTAAAAATTTAAAAAAAGAAAAAGAAAAAAAAAGAAATGGAATGGTCTTGGGGTTTGTGGATCCTACTCCTTATTATAAAACACAGTGGTTCTCAACCAGAACCACTCTGAAGATAACAGCAACGTCTAGAGACATTTCTGGTTGTCACAACTCTGGGGAGGGGTGCTACTGGGACCTAGTGAGTAAAGGTCAGAAATATTGTTAAACATCCTGCAATGCACAGATCACCTCTCGCCCCCACAAAGAATTATCTCGACCAAAATGTCAATAGAACTGAGGTTGAGAAATCCTGATATAAGAATATTCTACAATCATTTTCATGTGCAATCTATAAGCCATAAACTTTATAAATAGTATTTATTAAATTCAAAGCCAAATACATTTTCACTAAAACTCCAGCAATAAAATCAGAAATTCAGGAAGTATGATCCTCATGAACTCAGTCTCATGTCTGATTATATTCTTTTAGGCTATTTTGTCTTATAATATGATATACTTACAATGTTTAGCCGTTGTCTTTCAAAGTAGAAAATACAGGCCACATGAGGTGGCTCACACCTATAATCCCAGCACTTTGGGAGGCCAAGGTGGGTGGATCACCTGAGGTCCGAAGTTCAAGACCAGCCTGACCAACATGGCAAAACCCTGTCTCTACTAAAAACCCCAAAATTAGCCAAGTGTGGTGGCACATGCCTGTAATCCCAGTACTCAGGAGGCTGAGGCAGGAGAATCATTTGAACCCGGGAGGCATAGGTTGCAGTGAGTGGAGATTGTGCCGTTGCACTCCAGCCTGGGCAACAAGAGTAAAACTCCATCTCAAAAAAAAAAAAAAAAAAGAAAATACATTTCAGTGTTTTGGTCGATAGGAATCATAAGATATAAATTCATTTATGTATTATTGTCCCATGGAGAAATGCTAAGAGAGTAAAATTGTTTAAATTAACTCCAGGTGGGTCTAAATGTTTTCATTAGAAAATATGCCTGCTAGCAAAAGGTGCTTTGAGAGCAGGAGCAAAGAGAGAACAGATTAACAGACACATTGTCATCCCTCCAGCAACCAAGGAAAAGCAATTATTTTAGGACTGAGATCCCCAGCCTGGGATCCTTGTATCCTGAGGCTCTGTGAAAATAAGAAGAGTCTGAAAGCTATTTTCACCATGTCAAAAATCATCTAATAACAATGGAACATTTATCTACAATAAAATAGATTAGGCTCACTAGAATGAAAAACTCAGTGTGTAGACCCTTACTACATGGAAGTTCATTTCATCTAATGTAACGTGGCCGGAATTTCTATACCCTCTACAAAAAAAAAATACAAACAGTTCTTTAGGTTTAAACAAAAAGCTGCAAACTACTGGCCTGAAGAAACCAAGCCATTAAGGTGAATAAGTGTGGAAAAGTAAAACCATAATACAATATTGCATCGACTTTGTTTCTCCAGTTTGCTACTTGCAATCTTCATACTGTGCTTGGTATATGATTACAAATGCAAATATTCTGGCTTAAGCCAGAACTTTAAAAAGGAGTAGAACCTCCCCCCAAGTTCAGAATGGTGGTGATGGCAGTCAGAAAGCCCCAAGGGAAACGGTAGAGGGACCGTGAGACCAGACTTCTAAAACCTTGACAGAGAACCATCCTCCCACATCAAAGCTGAGGATCTGCACTGGTTTTTATGAAGGAGGCCCGTGGGTTGTTTCATTATGGAACTTAATGAAAATTAGAGTGATAGTAACTTCTAAGCCTTTTATTACAACCAGCCTAACCATCACTACTCCACCAACAGAGCCAAAAGCAGTGTGGTCTCGGGGTAACTTTACTATTTTATTTGGGCTTACCACCAATTAGGTAATATAGATGGTCTCTGACTTATGGTGATTTGACTGATGATTTTGCAACTTTATGATGCTACCAAAGTGATACACAACCAGTAGAAATCATCCTTTGGATTTTGAATGTTGGTCTTTTCCTGGGCTTGTGCAATGCTGTACAATATTATCTTGTGACGGTGGGCAACAGAAATGAGTAGAGCTCCCAGTCAGCCAGGTGATCACCAGGATAAGCGCCCAATACTCTACAGTGTACTGTGTTGTCCAGTGATTGTGCCCAACCCTAGGCTAATGCACGGGTTCTGAGAATGTTTAAGGTAGGCTAGGCTAAGCTATGATGTTTGGTAGATTAGATATATTAAACGCATTTTTGACTTATTATGTATATAGATATATCTATAGTGGCCAGGTGCAGTGGCTCAAGCCTGTAATCCCAACACTTTAGGAGGCTTAGGCAGGTGGATCACCTGAGCTCAGGAGTTTGAGACCAGTCTGGGCAACAGGATGAAACCTTGTCTCTACTAAAAATACAAAAAAATTAGCCGGGTGTGGTGGCACACGCCTGTAATCCCAGCTACTTGGGAGGCTGAGGCACAAGAATCACTTGAACCTAGGAGGTGGAGGTTGCAGTGAGCTGAGATCATGCTACTGTACTCCAGCCAGGGTGACACAGTGAGCCTTTGTCTCAAAAAAAACAAAACAAAAGATACATCTATAGATAGATATAGATATGTGTAGATATAGCTATAGATAGATATATAGAGATAGAGATAGAGATTGATAGACACATCTAAATATGTGTATGTGTATCTATCTATATACAGAGAGAGATATAGATATATACATGCACTTTTTTGGGTTTTGTTGGAGACAGGACCTTGCTCTGTCACCCAGGCTGGAGTGCTGTGGTGCAATCTTGGCTCACTGCATCCTCGGCTTCCTGGCCTCAGGGGATCCTCCCTCTTCAACCTCTTGAGTAGCTGAGACTACAGGCATGCCACCACGCTCAGTAAATTTTATTTTTTATTTTTTGAGAAAGACTCTCACTATGTTGCCCAGGCTGCTCTCAAACTCCTAGTTTCAAGTAATCCTCCCACCTCAGCCTTCCAAAGTGCTGGAATTACAGGCATAAGCCACTATGCCTGGCCAGATATTTTCAACTTACAATGGGTTTATCTGGATGTAACTCCATCACAAATTGAGGAGCACCTGGACATACTAAGCGGAGACAAAGGGCCTGCCCTCCTCAATCTCCTTTGATGGCTCCTCCTCCACCTCCGCGGTGTTGTTTGGTGTGCCTTGGGGACTGTCCTGGGCCCCTTTCTCCTCTCTCTCCCTAGGGAATCCCCTGTAGTCCCACGGCCTCCCTTGTTATCTATATACCAAAACTCCTACATTTCTATATCTAGCCTAGACTTACTTTCTTCCCAGGTCTAGACCAATGTACCCAACTGTTGTTTTTTTGTTTTGTTTCGTTTTTGTTTGTGTTTTTGTTTTTAATTTGCTTGTTTGTTTGAGATGGAGTCTTTCTCTGTTGCCCAGGCTGGAGTGTAGTGGCACGATCTCAGCTCACTGCAACCTCTGCCTTCCAGGTTCAAGCAAATCTCCTGCCTCAGCCTCCCAAGTAGCTGGGATTGCAGGCACCTGCCACCATGCCCCGCTAATTTTTGCATTTTTTGTAGAGACAAGGTTTCCCTATGTTGGCCACACTGGTCTCAAACTGCTGACCTCAACTGATCCACCCACCTTGGCCTCTCAAAGTGCTAGGATTACAGACATGAGCCACCATGCCCAGCCCGGCTGTTTATTCTGTTGGCTATTTATGTGGCAATGTTGAACTCGCCATGCTCAAAATGGAACTCCCAATCTAAATCATCACTTCCTCCAGGGTTCCCCGATTCAGCACACAGCATCATAACTCAGCATCTTGCTCCTGCTAGAATGATATAATAGGTTTCATCTTTATTTTCTGTTATGAACTGAATTGTGTTCTCCTAAAATCCATATGATGAAACCCTAACCCCCAGTATCTCAGAATGTAACTGAATTTGGAGATAAGGCCTTTAAAGAGGTAAAGGCCTTATCTCCAAACGGGGTTAACTTTATTAGGGTGGGCAAAATGACTCTATTAGGGTGAGCCCTAATCCAATCTAACTGGCGTCCTTAAAAGAAGAGGAGATTAGGACATGAAGAGATACCAGGGATGTATGCACAGAGAAAACCATGTGAGGACACAGAGAGAATATTGACATCTACAAGCCAAGGAGAGAGGTCTCAAAAGAAACCAACCCTTGATTTTGTAACCTTGATCTTGGACTACTAACTCCCAGAGCCGTGAGAAAATTAATTTATGTTGTTTATACCACCCAGTCTGTGATATTTTGTTACGGCAGCCCTAGCAACCTAATACATCTTCCTCTTATTTATCACCAAGTCCTACCCACTCTACTTCCTAAATATCTCTTTAGTCTAACTTCACCATATCCGTTGCACCTGCCGTATCCCAAGCGCCTGTCAAGTATTTTATGGATGCCTGCTATATGCAGTCTTTCAAAGATCTCTCTGCTTTCACTCTCCCCTCTCTACAATCCAGCCTCCAAAAGGAGGCCAGAGCAATCATTTAAAAATGAATGTAGAATCTTTGCCCCTGGTTTAAAACCCTTCAAGAGTTCCCCATGTCTCAAAGAATGAAATCAAATCTCCTTGCCATGGCTGACAAAGCATGAGACCAGCATGACCTACTCCCTGCCTACCCCTCTGGCCTTACCTAGAATCACTCCGGCTCCTCACCCACCTTGTTCCAGGCACAACTACCTCCAAAAGCACTAGTCTGCCCACACATTTTTCCCCCTGGCTGGAAATTTTTCTTAGTTCCTCCTCTTCATCTGGCTCAGTTGCCTCACACTATGGATTAGGTTCCCATCCAGAACTGTTTCATCTCAGAAATGTTACAATATGAATATCCTACTCTGACCATAGCCTCGTTAAGGCTTTACATTCACAATGATTATATTCTCCCAGCAGACTCCTCCTGGCTGCTCTTCCTTCTCTACGCAATGAAGATTGTGTAACTGATCATCTGAAACCACTATGACTAGGACTTGGAACATGCAGGACTCATGGGGTGTAATCATAGAAGCCACTTTATTTTTGTCACTTGCAGTCCCTTTAATCTTGCTGAGTGGGGCTAGTCCTTCTCCTGCTTCTTGATAACTTGGGCAGGTTCCATGACTTTTCTGGTCCTTCAGTCCTGTGTTCTACTCTAGTAACTAAGTTACTCAACTCACTAACTTAAAACGTCCAGTCCATATGGTAATTTCAATTCAGTAATTTACAATGTAAGACCTAATCAACACTTCAATCCTCATTCAGAGAAAGACTTGGCCCTTCTTTCCTTGTTGGGCTTGGAGAAATTTTGGTATAGATAGAGATCCTGTGCCAGCTCCCCTATCCCTTGCTGCCACCTTTCTTACTCCATGGCTGCTGTTTCTGACTCTGCTGTTTCTGGGGTAGTAAAGCAAAGTAAAATGAACCAGAAGCTTTCATTGGAAGAAGGCATCATGCCCTCCAGGTGGGGCAGATATATTTTATTTTGTTTTGTTTTTGAGGCAGAATTTCACTCTTGTTGCCCAGGCTGGAATGCAGTGGCACGATCTTGGCTCACTGCAACCTCCACATCCCGGGTTCAAGCAGTTCTCCTGCCTCAGGCTCCCAAGTAGCTGGGATTACAGGCATGCACAACCACACCCAGCTAATTTTGTATTTTTAGTAGAGACAGGATTTCACCCTGTTGCCCAGGCTGGTCTCGAACTCTTGACCTCAGGTGATACACCCACCTTAGCCTCCCACAGTGCTGGGATTACAGGTGTGAGCCACGGCGCCCAACTGGGGCAGATTTTAAAGTGGACTCTCCTTGTGCACAGGTTCACATTGTAAGGGGTTCTCCAGAGGACTTCTCTTCCGCCCCTACCCCAGGCCCATCTGGTTGCCATTCCCTTGATAAGGGCAGTGCCCCTTCAGATCACTTTGAGCTCTGCCCCTTCTTGCCTCTAAGGCCAGATTCCTCTCTCCCTGATATGCTGCTCTTTGGGGAAAGATTCTTTTTAAAACAATCCCAGGCTGATATTCTTGTCACATCTGCACTTCAGGCTTTATGTACCTTTAGAGAAAACACAGTTACTTTCCTGATGCAAAGCGTCTATTGCTTGCTCAGGTGTGAGTCTATAAACTCTTCAAGCTCCTAGAGTGGGTCTTAAGAAGCTCCTCTCACTGAGCTTGAAGTTAGTGGGCAAGCACCTCCCTCTACACCTTCTTCCTGATAGTGGAGAGTGGGGAAGTGGGGATCAAGAAAGATAGCTTTTTAGCTCAATGTGCCATGAAGCCAAGAAGGTAAGGAAAGAGATTAAGAAATGTTGAGGCTAGATTGTTATTATATAGATGCAGGCATCTTCTGGGATTCTGTTATGGCTTGGGATAAAAGGGAAGACAGTGATCCAGGTGTGATAGCCTGATGGGTTCTTCCTGCCTGCTGCACAGCCCTAATCAATTCACTGAGACTGAGGCATGGCAGTAAAACAAGAGTTTAATTGATGCAAGGTCAGCCACACCAGAGATGAGGTTATTACTTGAACCAGTATCCCTGAAGGCTCAGAGGCTAGGGTTTTTATGGACAATTTGGTGGGCATGGGGCTAAGGAACAGGTGCTGCTGATTGGTTGGGGATGAAATCACAGGGGCTGGAAAATGGTCGTCATGCACTGAGTTCTCCTCTAGGTGAGACCACAGGACAGGCTGAGTCATAAGCCATGAATTTGGGTGGGGTCAGTCTGAAAAACGTCTCAAAGGAGCAATCTTAGGTCCTACAATGATGATGTTATCTATAGGAGCAATTAAGAAGGCACAAATCTTGTGATCTCTGGCCACGTGACTCCTGAACAGTAAGGGATTATAGAAAATATGCCCACATTTTAGCAGAACTCAGACTCCTTCCATAATCCTAATCTTGGGCCTTTCATTAGTCTCATGAAGGTGGTTTCAGCCCCGAAACAAGCAGGAAGGGGGTAGTTTTAGGGTGGGACTATTATCCTTGCTCCAAGTTAAGCTATAAACTAAATTCCTCCATGGTTAGTTTGGCCTATACCTAAGAACAACCAACGACAGCTTGGAGGTCAGAAGCAAGATGGAGTCAACTATGTCAGATATCTCTTACTGTGATAATCTTTGCAAAGTGGTTTTTCACAGGTCCCTTTTCCTGCTACTCTATTAAAGCTGCTCCTATGAAGATCACCAATAAGTTCCACAGTGTCATGTCCAATATAGACAATTCTCATTTCTTATCTTACCCATCAGAAAATTTTGACATAACTTATCACTTCTTCATTCATGAAACAGTAGGGACCAAGAGAAACTTCCCCTTCAACCACTGAAAGTCTGCTAAAAAAATCAACTCACAAAAGGCAGATTGATTGGAGACAAGGCAAATTGTATAAATGTGTACACAGGGAGAATCACGGGTGATTATACAACCTCCAACAGGATTAAGAAGCTTATATACCACCCTGGCAAAACAGGCTATGGGAGGGAGTAGAAGAGGAATTCTATTGAGGGGATTACTAGGGAGAATGAACGGATCAGGGAACAGAGATGAACATGAACATTATCTTGCCAAAGGGTGTGTTCAAGTATGGTTACATTCTTGATTTTTCAGGGAGGAGAAGAGACAATTCCTTTTAATGGGTCTGGATCTTAGGTTAAAAAAAACATTAACTTCATCTTTGGAAGACTCAGTTGGCAGGGGGTGGTGTCAGCGAGACCTTGAGGCTTCTTCAGTTTAACATGTCAAAACATATTTTGGGGTAGCAATTTCTGAACCCCAACTAAATAACTTTCCTTACTTGGCTTCTAGGATTCCACCCTCTGATTCTATTTCTCTTTCTTTGTCACTCCTCATACTCTTCTGCTGGATCTATCTCTTCTTAACAATTCAATATGAGAGAATCTAGAGCTCAATTGTATGATGACTTTTTCTCTGACTCACTTCTTGGGAGACTTCTTTTTTTTTTTTTTTTGAGATGGAGTTTTGCTTTCCCCCAGGCTAGAGTGAAGTGGACCAATCTTGGCCCACTGCAACCTCTGCCCCCCAGGTTCAAGCGATTCTCCTGCCTCAGCCTCCCGAGTAGCCAGGATTATAGGTGCCCGCCACCATACCCCACTAATTTTTGTATTTTCAGTAGAGACGGGGTTTTGCCATGTTAGCCAGGCTGGTTTCAAACTCCAGACCTCAAGTGATCCACCAGCCTCGGCCTCCCAAAGTGCTAGGATTACAGGGGTGAACCACTGTGCTCAGCCTTCTTGGGAGATCTGATCCAACCGTGTGGCTTTAAATATTCTATACAGTCTCAAATATAACTATCTACCTCCAGCACCTTCCCTGAATTCCAGACTGCTTACTTGACATCTACACTCAGATATCTGTCTAGGAAATCTCTCGAATTTAACATTCAAAACCAAATGCCATGCCATAGTTTTTTTGTTGTTCTTGTTGTTGTTGAGACAGAGTTTCACTCTTGTTGCCCAGGCTGGAGTGCAATAGTGCGATCTTGGCTCACCGCACCCTCCACCTTCGGGTTCAAGTGATTCTCCTGCCTCAGCCTCCTCAATAGCTGGGATTACAGGCATGCGCCACCACAGCCAGCTAATTTCGTATTTTTAGTAGAGACGGGGTTTCTCCATGTTGGTCAGGCTGGTCTCGAACTCCCGATCTCAGGTGATCTGCACACCTTGGCTTCCCAAAGTGCTGGGATTACAGGTGTGAGCCACAGTTTTCAATTAAAAACTGCTCCTTTCCAGTCGGGCATGGTGGCTCACGCCTGTAATCCCAGCACTTTGGGAGGCCAAGGCGGGTGGATCACAAGGTCAGGGGATCGAGACCATCCTGGCTAACACGGTGAAACCCGGTCTCTACTAAAAATGCAAAAAATTAGCTGGGCATGGTGGCAGGCGCCTGTAGTCCCAGGAGGCTGAGGTAGGAGAATGACATGAACCCGGGAGGCGGAGCTTGCAGTGAGCAGAGATCGTGCCACTGCACTCCAGCCTGGGCGACAGAGCGAGACTCCGTTACAAAAAAACAAAATACAAAACAAACAAACAAAAAAACTGCTCCTTTCCAAAATTCCCTATCTCAGTAAATAGCACGACCATGGCCCTGCTGTTCAGGCTACACATTTTGGAGCAACATCTATGCCTCTCTTTCTCTTATATCCCATCTGCAAATGTTGTCAACTCAGCCTTCAATATATGGTACCAAGCCCAACCCATCTTCCCCTCTCCCCCATCCCCATCTTAGCCCAAACCATCATCACCATCTCTCTGCTTCCAATTGCCTCTCTGTAGTCTCTTTCCCACACAGCCAGAGTGACCCATTTAAACATAAATCAGATTGTTACCTCTGCTCATTACTTCTCTGCTCGAAGTCCTCCAATGGTTCCCACCCTTCTCAGACAAATCCTTGCCATGACTTACAAGGCCGTACGTCTGGACAGGTTCCAGAGTTTTCCTTACACTTTGCAAAAGTTATCTTAGAGCTGTCTCATTGTGCTGGGTGCAAATTTTGTTTTAAAGAGAGAGTTATCACATATTTTCTCAAAGAAGCATCTCTGAAGGCATGTAATATGTTTGAAATATTTATCTCATCATTAAAGCTTTAGTAAAATGAAAAATCTACCAGCCATGTTCTCTATACTCAGCGATTTTCCAGACTTCAACGCCCTGGAACAATGATTAAAGTTTTTCTTTGCCTTCAATTATCCGAAGGGGTGGGCTGCCCCTCCACACCTGTGGGCATTTCTCGCCAGGTGGCACGAGAGACTTGGAAAAGAAAGAGACACAGAGACAAAGTATAGAGAAAGAAAAATGGGCCCGGGGACCGGTGCTCAGCACATGGAGGACCCGCGCCGGCACCGGCCTCTGAGTTCCATTAGTATTTATTGATCATTATCAGGTGTTTCCCTGAGAGGGGGATGTGGCAGGACAATAGGATGATAGCGGAGAGAAGGTCAGCAGGTAAACATGTGAACAAATGTCTCTGCATCATAAACAAGGTAAAGAAAAAAGTGCTGTGCTTTGATGTGCATATACATAAACATCTCAATGCCTTAAAGAGCAGTATTGCTGCCAGCATGTCCCACCTCCAGCCCTAAGGCGGTTTTCCCCTATCTCAGTAGATGGAATATACAATCGGGCTTTACACCGAGACATTCTATTGCCCAGGGACGAGCAGGAGACAGATGCCTTCCTCTTATCTCAACTGCAAAGAGGCGTTCCTTCCTCTTTCACTAATCCTCCTCAGCACAGACCCTTTACGGGTGTCAGGCTGGGGGACGGTCAGGTCGTTCCCTTCCCACGAGGCCATATTTCAGACTATCACATGGGGAGAAACCTTGGACAATACCTGGTTTTCCCAGGCAGAGGTCCCTGCGGCCTTCCACAGTGTTTTGCGTCTCTGGGTACTTGAGATTAGGGAGTGGTGATGACTCTTAACAAGCATGCTGCCTTCAAGCATTTGTTTAACAAAGCATATCCTGCACAGCCCTTAATCCATTTAACCCTGAGTTGACACAGCACATGTTTCAGGGAGCACAGGGTTGGGGGTAGGGTTACAGATTAACAGCATCTCAAGGCAGAAGAATTTTTCTTAGTACAGAACAAAATGGTGTCTCTTATGTCTACTTCTTTCTACACAGACACAGTAACAATCTGATCTCTCTTTCTTTTCCCCACATTATCAAGTCAAACATCCTCTCTTCCGTGAAGGCTTCTCTTTGTGCACTGCCCTCCTACTCCATCCCCAGTCCCAGTACCCTGCAGAATAAAATGTTTCTATCTGTGTCTCCTTAGCTTTGTGTCCATACATAGATATTGAAAGGAAGTCTGTGGAACTTGTGTCTGCCTTGTATTACTACTGTGGAAGGGACAATAAATTTTTTAACTCACATTTTTAAAATATGCATACATACTGTATTTAACCTAAGACTAACTTTTTTCATATTTTAAAGACTGGAATTGAGATATGACTTTCAATCTACATGTTTAGAAAGCATAACTTATCAGTGTTTTTTTTCTTTCTTGGTGGTACATAAAATAATGGTACCTTAAAATTGATGCTATCTTACATTTTATTAAATATGGAATATAAATCTTATGTGTCTGTGCTCCTCATTCTTTATAGCAAAAGTTTAATACATGACATCATTCCATATGACGGTTGATTATTTTTGCCACTATTGGGGCTCAAACAATAATACCTCAAAATATGATGTTTTGGCATGCTGAGTCTTTGGGGTTTGTTTGTTTGTTTTGAGATGGGAGTCTCACTCTGTCATACAGGCTGGAATGCAATGGCATGATCTGGGCTCGCTGCAACCTCCACCTCCTGGATTCCAGCAATTCTTATGCCTCAGCCTTACAAGTAGCTGGGATTACAGGCACCTGCAACCACACCCGGCTAATTTTTGTATTTTTAGTAGAGACGGGTTTCGCCATGTTGGCCAGGCTCGTCCTGAACTCCTAACCTCAAGTGGTCCACAACCTTGGCCTCCCAAAGTGCTGGGATTACAGGCATGAGGCACCACGCCCGGTGGCATGTTGAGTCTTTGAATTAAAGGAAATTAAAAGGGTCTCAGAAAGAAGCCTAAAAATCAAGGCCTCTCTCTCTCACCTTCCCCTTTCCTTTTGTCTCTCTGATACTCTTACTTTTTCCAAGCACCTGAAGGGGCTCTCTTTTCCTGCACAGCCAGATAAGGAATTTCCTTATCTGAGAGAGAAAACTCTTTTCCAAAGAAATGCAATTGTCTTAAAACCCCTTCCTTAGGAATCGCATTAAACAATCAGAAGAGATTCATCACCCAGAGAAGAGAAAAAAACTGAAAGTCATAGCCACACTCAGACTTTTCATAGATACTTCTGAGGGTAGCTCCAAGAGATTACCTGGGTAACTTTACCTGTATAATAGGACAATTTTTGTTCAGAGTGAAGTTTCACAGCTTGTCCACAAGCTATTGTTTGTACTTCTGTCCCACTGAATGTCCAAGGAGAATCAATTGCAAACCACCGTCTGGCTTTCGGGCCCATTCATACCTATCTCCCTCTACTCAACAAAGAAGGGTATACAAGCATCTGGACCTTAATTGAGTTATTGAGTAATCACTCTTCTGTGATTTTTCCCTGTGCACGTTAAGCAAATTTTGTATGCCTTTTTCTCCTACTAATCTGTCTACTCTTAGTTCATTCCAGCAACCTTCAGAGGGCAGAAGTAGGAGCTTTCCCTCTTGCTCCCTACACCACGTTAAACTTAAATATAAATTAAATGATGTGGGAATGGGTAACCTGCTCATTTCCAAATGCAATTTTCATAGGTATGAAAATTCTCCACAAACTGCAAAACCATGACACTCCAAGGGCCCAAGAACCTAGGTTGGACAGCTCACTTAGTGCAGGTAAACGTGCTCCATCCATCTCCTAGCCCGCCTGCCCCCTCACTCAGGTACAGGTACAAGTACAGGTACAGGTACAGGTAGACATGCAAACGTCTATTGGCTACGGACTTAAGAGGCACGCCCACAGGTACCTTCCGAGCATGCGTGGGGAAGTAGCACGCAGGCGCGGCACGCCCCGCGCATGCCTGGTGCAAAGAGTCCGCAGGTCGGGCGGTAGCGTCAGGCCAGTGCTGCGGCCGGAGCAGCCAGTGTCCGGCATGAAGGTCTGGGGTCTGGCTGCTGCTTACTCCTTGCTCCAGCACCATGGAATGCCTGCGCAGTTTGCCCTGCCTCCTGCCCCGCGCGATGAGACTACCCCGCCGGACGCTGTGTGCCCTGGCCTTGGACTTGACCTCTGTGGCTCCTCCCGTTGCTGCTTCCGGCCGCCGAGCCAACCTGATTGGAAGGAGCCGGGCGGCGCAGCTTTGCGAGCCGGGGCGGCTCCGCGTGGCAGGTACTGTCCTTCCCCGGCAACAGCCTTGGGACGCTGGTCTTGCAGTGACCTTAGGCTGCTGCCCCAGCCGTCCAGCGCGGCGCGCCTGTTGCTCCGCGCCCTCCGCGGGCCTCGACCTCCCGCGTGTCCTGTGAGCTTGCACAGGCCCGCGGGCCGAGCTGCGTCCCACTCGCTCAGAATGCGACCTTGCTATGTGCGCTGTGCCCTGCCGGAGTCCCAGCGGCCAACCCTTTGCCTTCTCCCCCACCGCCCTTGCTGCAGATTATGTAACCATAGGAACAACCTAGGAATCGTTTACAGACCGTGATCACGTTAGTTAACACCCGCTTAAGTGCTCTTGTAAGAGGTTTTTTTTGTGTTGTTTTTGAGACAGGGTCTTACTATGTTGCTCAGGCTGGACTCAAACTCCTTGCCTCGAGCCATCCTAACGCATTAGCCTCGCAAAGCGCTGGGATTACAGGCGTGAGCCACCACACCTGGCTGAGAGGTGTTTTTAAACAAGGATTTCATCTGTTCCGAAGTCATAAGTATAAATTAATACTTACCTGTTTCTGTTTCTTCGTTATGGACACATTTATACAGTTGTCCAGTTGCACGGAGATTGGGGACGCACCTAGAAGTGAGGCTAAAGACTGAGTTGTCTCTGAGAACGACTTACTTTCAACTACAGTACTCTATAAGTAAACAGCCAGGGAGATCGGATTGAGAAAAAAAGAATCTTATTTCCTGTTTATTTTTTCACCAAATGTTGAAGCATGGTGAAAGGTTAAGATTTTCACAAATATGAGTGCAAATGTTTGAGGAATAAAAGGTATTGAAATGAATGACTTTATCAAGAACATGGCAGTGTCCTCAAATATGTTTTCTCAATTGTGCTCTCAAAAGCATCCCAAAGTAACTCCTCCTCACCACCTCGTTCTCCACTTATTGGAGAGGCTAAGTTGGGTTACATGCTCTGCACCCTCCATTGATAATGCTTGGGAATCCAGTTTCAGCAAGTTGGAGGAAACTTTTAGGACAAGCATTGACGTTCACAGACTCAATCCCGGTTACACTCTAATTAGTAACATTAAAACATTGAAAGGCATTTGTAATCAGCAAATGCCTTTCACCTTTATTCATCTTATAGTGATAATTTGTATTTTGTAAAAGGGAAGTGAAACCAGATATTAACAAATTACAAGAATCATTACATGTATGTAGTGGAAAAAAGATCAGAAATAGAATTTTTTTCTACAGTCTCTGGAATCAGTGTAATTACTTTGGAAGCATAAAATAGTGTCCTCTGTCAGTCATTAAATGTACTTGATTATACTTCAGCGCTCACTTCGACTCAGTCTAATCACATGTTTTAAATAGACAATTTTCAAATAAAGATTTGTCCTCATTTCAGCTCAGTGGGGGTATTTCATAAGTATTCACTATAAAGAATATCTGTAGAAAAGAAGTAAAATCCATAGGTTTCATAATTTATGAGCCAGTCAAATAATTCTGATACTGGAATGCTTAAAAGATCAGGTGGTACTTAGGACCTATGTTTTCTAAAAGGTATCGGAAGATCAGACTTTTTTTAAATCTCAGAACACGATGTTGCACATTTGTTCATCCAACTCTGAGGTATCAGTAATAATTAGAAAGGTTAAAGGTTGATTGGAATCCATCAGTTATTTTAATGCCTCACCTAAGCCATTACTTTTAAAAATCATTCCCAGCCAAACCTAAGATAATCACTAACCAATATTAAAACTAAAAAGAGTATTTCTTCTTTTCTTATAGGAAAACGGTTTAAAAATAATAAAATAGTCTGAAGGCCTCCACATACTTTGAGAGTTGTATTTTAGCTCTATGTGAAAACTAATCATATGACCACAGGAATTCTCTTATTCTTCAGGTGAAGTGCACCGGTTTAGAACTTCTGACGTCTCTCAAGCCACTTTAGCCAGTGTAGCCCCAGTATTTACTGTGGTGAGTATGTACAGTACATTGGAAATCGTACAGAAAGTGCTTCCCAAACATAAGTTAACTCATTGGACTGCTGGCCAAGATACTACTTATTTTGAGCTTTCTAATCATTATAGCTACACGTCATGGCTGTTGTGCCTGGCCAGTGACCTAAGTGCCTGCTAGATTTGCTTAACAATGATCTTGAACCTTTGCTAATGACTGCAGCTCCCCTTTTAATACTAGAACAGGTCAAGCACAATTCAGAGCCATAAAGAGGCTTGAACCTGTGTTCTCCAAGATAATAGGCAGGCAGAAGCATCTTGAAGGCAGCAGAGAATAGTATTTAAAAGGGCATGCTTTGAAAGGTCATGATCTCTGTAACTTTTTTCTGAAATGGTTCCGGGGTGGGGGTGAGGGGGGAAATGAATGAATAAGATAATGTATCACACACACATATTTTTAGAGAAAGAGAAAGAAGGCCATTGGGGCAAAATGTTAACAAAGGGACTCTAGGTGAAAGCTCTATGGGAATTGGTTGTAATATTCTTGCAACTTCTTTGTAGGTTTTCATTTTTTTCAAAAAAAAAAAAAAAAAAGCTTGATAAAAAGGTGTGCCGGCCGGGCGCGGTGGTTCACGCATGTAATCCCAACAGTTTGGGAGGCCGAGGTGGGCGGATCACGAGGTCAGGAGATTGAGACCATCCTGGCTAACACGGTGAAACCCCATCTCTACTAAAAATACAAAAAAGTAGCCGGGCCTGGTGGCAGGCGCCTGTAGTCCCAGCTACTTGGGAGGCTGAGGCAGGAGAATGGCGTGAACCCGGGAGGTGGAGCTTGCAGTCAGCCTAGATCATGCCACTGCACTCCAGCCTGTGGAACAGAGTGAGACTCCATCTCAAAAAAAAAAAAAAAAAAAAAAAAGTGTGCCTATTCTGAGCCAGACTTTCTAAATTCCAATCTCACTCTGCCTCTTATTGACTAGGTGACCTTGGACAAGTTACAATAACATCTTTGTGCCTTAGTTTTCTCATCTGAAAACTGAGCATAACCTACCGTATAGAATTGTTATGAGGATTAAATTAGCGCATATATAGAAAGCCCTTAAACTAGTGCCTCACATAGGGTAAGCGTCAAATATATTTCATTAGGATTATTTAGGCTTGTTAACATAAGACCTTTTCTTTATAAACTATACAGAACTAAGTAACCCCCAGAATTGCGTTTAAAAGTTACCACTGTTATTCATTGTTCTGGAAGAGTTGTCCAATTTAGTTAAGAATACAAAATCAGGGCCAGGCCCGGTGGCTCACGCCTGTAATCCCAGCACTTTGGGAGGCTGAGGCGGGTGGATCATTTGAGGTCAGGAGTTTGGGACCAGCCTGACCTACATGGTGAAACCCTGTCTCTACTAAAAAACAAAAAAATTAGCTAGATGTGGTGGTGCACGCCTGTAGTCCCAGCTACTCAGGAGGCTGAGGCAGGAGAATCGCTTGAACCTGGGAGGTGGATTTTGCAGTGAGCCAAGATTACGCCACTGCACTCCAGCCTGGGCAACAGAGCGAGACTCTGTCTCAAAAAAAGAATACAAAGTCAAACGTCAAATATTGAAAGTTAGTTCTTTGTAGGTGAAATAAGTGCAAAGAACACTTAAGAAATTCATAAAGCTGTGGAATCTGAGAAAGAAAAAGAAATTTAATTTATGCTGTTTGAAATCGTTTAGAAAGTGAGCTGGTTACAAAGTAAATATTTTTTTCTTTAAAATTTATATGATTTAAAAATTTTTTTAAGTTCTATTAAAGAAAAAAGGGTACATATAAATATTGAGATGCAAAAATATTCAGCATATGTTGCTAATTTGGAAGGAGGGAGACTGCAAAGCAGTATGTATAAGTATGTTTTATTAGGAAAATGTTTGGAAGGATATTCAGTGAAATATTGACATGGCTTTCTCTAAAATTTGCCATTTCAGGTGATTAATATAGTTTTATGTCACATATTTATTTTCAAATTTTCTGCAGTGGGTTTATGTATTTGTGAAATATAAGGATGAAAGCTAGACTATTACACAAATATAAAGCTTTCTTTGATATAAATTTTCCTTTAACTAGTGTTCTATGGAACTTATATATTCATATTAATTTTATTTTTGCTGATGAGAAGCAAGATAAAATATATATATTGTGAGTTTTTATTGTGTGATTAACACAGCATGTATATTTCCATGGTAATAACCCAAAACCTATATTGTAGTTACAACTATATGTTAGAGTGTCTTTCTGAAATGTGTCTGTCATAGTAAGTAGTACAGCTCAGCACATAGTGATTCATTAAATGTTTCACAGCTTCAAACTTGACTGTGGATAAACATCACTGAAAAATACTCCCCTACTTTACAGGAAATAGGTGCATTTTCTGTATCAAATCCTCTCTTCAAACTATCAGAAGAGGTTCTGTAAATCTTTATTGATTCTGCAACACCCACCAAAGAGACTTTAGCCTCATGGAGACATTTAGATTCACAAGGCAGGCCATACTTGGTCCCAGTCTACTCAGAAGGATAAGGGACAGGAGAAACAACAGGGTAGTGTTAGGTGTTCCCTCTTCAAAAGAAGTCTTTGCAGCCATCCAGGGGCTTCTCTGAGTGATCACTGGTCCTCTGAGTGATCGCTCAGTGACAAGGAGATAAGATTCTCAAAGGTGGATGTGAGATTCATCTTGGCTCGAATCCCCATGCCCCGTAGTGATAGTATCCCTTGTAACCGTCGCAGAGGCACAGTGTCCAGGATTCTGGCGGGGAACATGGCCACAAGAGCCACCATAATCAGGAAAGGGCAAAGAGAGCTATTGCTTTTCACCTGATAACTGTAATTTGTTCATCTTCCCAGTCCAGTGCAGTCTACCAGTCAATGGTCATTTTTACCATAAGGATTGTTACCTAGTAACAACACAACTGATACTCCTTTATCAACTTTCTAGAGGAACCAAGATAGAAAGTTAAACCCAGGTCTGATTTTTCCTAGCAAAGGAAAAAAGGATTTTTAAAAAACCCTTAACTCGTAAGTGGATTTAATCTAAAGAAGGTCAGTAATGGTTTATATTTGCATTTCAACATTTTGGGGATATCACTCACAATACAATAAATTCTTAACTAAATTAGCAATACCATAAGTAGCATTCTAATTTGAAAGAAAATAATAATTTGTTTTATTCTCTATTTTCAGACAAAATTTGACAAACAGGGAAACGTTACTTCTTTTGGTAAGTGATTAGCATTCTAAATCTTTTTTTTTAAACATTTAATGAGTGAATCTGATAGAAATCAAGAAATTGTAGTATTTTGAGTAGAATATGCTTTGCATATACAGGTGTGTTGAAAGAGATCTTTCTTCAGCATTTGTCCATCAGTCTTAATTGGAGCTGGCAATACTCAGACTGTGTGTATTCTCCCAGAATTGTTTTCTTCTAGCAGGAGCCACTTTTCGCTCTAACAGGCTATTGAAGGAATATTTGGGAGAGCAGAGGCTGGTGTAGAACTGGAGCCCAGAGAAGAACTGGAGCCCAGAGACACACTCTTTTTCTCTTTTATCTCTCTTGTTGGCATCCCTTTCACTGCCCTCATTCATTCTCCTGAAGCATGTTTAAGGCAGAGTCACATAATACCACTGACATTGCGGTGGGTGACAAAAGACGAACAGGGACATGTCACTGCATGGCAGCCACATGGAACTCTGCTGCTGATGGCTCTCTGTGGACAGCTACTTTAAAAAGTGAGACTAGGCATGACTTTACAGTGTGACTTCAGATGTGAGTTTCAGATCTCCCCTGAGAATGAATCGGTCTCAGGTAATAAATTCAGTTTTTCTCATTTTTGTATTAGTCCAAGAAAAAGAAAATCAAGCTTATCTGTTCACATACTGAAGATGATGTTGTAGTAAAAATAGAAAATGTAGTTGTGTACAGTTTATATTTAAGAGAGATAACCTGTCTCTAGAGCTGGACATCTATAGGTTCTAATGATGCATAGTTGTGGTTTCTGTATTAGTCTCAAGGGTCTTCTAAGTAGTGAGAAAGTTATGAGGTATAGATAAGAAAATCATTAGTTTGACTGTATTTAGCCCAAGTATGTTTTCTAGGTAAAAATGGATATTAAAAAGACTTAATTTTAGTTTTTGTTTCTCGTAGTAACCAAAAATTGTCTTGATGGTGGTGGGAGGACTGCTCTGATGGAAAAATCTAAGCCATTTAATGTATTTGGTTTAGCCCTCTCTGTTTATTTCTTTTATAGAAAGGAAGAAAACTGAATTATACCAAGAGTTAGGTCTTCAAGCCAGAGATTTGAGATTTCAGCATGTAATGAGTATCACAGTCAGAAACAATAGGATTATCATGAGAATGGAGGTAAAATATTTTATTTTCATCTATGTTTCTCCAATACAATCTTATAAAAGTTACCTTCTAACCATCTTGATTAGTATCTAGGTTAAAAGTAATTTTGGAATAAAAATAGCTACATGAAACATAGGATGTTTTATAGCTTAATATGCTATTATGAGTAGAACTCATTTTACGTGGATTATATGCACATGTTCAATAGGCATAACACTGCTGTGTTTTAAGTTGGAAAAGCTCTCACTGTGGTGTTCATTCTCACTGTTGGGATTTACTCTCTAGTTCTGGAAACTATAAGACAATCCTGATTTATAATAGATATATTTCCAATTGTGTACAGTTACATGTAATTATAGTATAACCTGAGCTACCAAAAATGTATTCTGGCTTTCTAAATAGCACAGGAATAGACATTAAATTTCATAGCCTTAATTTTTTTTTGAGATGGAGTTTTGCTCTTGTTGCCCAGGCTGGCACGATCTCAGCTCACTGCAACCTCCACCTCCCGGGTTCAAGTAATTCTCCTGCCTCAGCCTTCTGAGTAGCTGGAATTACAGGCATGAGCCACCACACCCAGCTAATTTTGTATTTTTAGTAGACACGGGGTTTCTCCATGTTGGTCAGGCTGGTCTCAAACTCCCGACCTCAGGTGATCCGCCTGCCTCTGCCTCCCAAAGTGCTGGGATTACAGGCATGAGCCACTGCGCCTGGCCAGTTTAAATTTTTTTAATGGAAAACTTTCTGAAATATATTGTATTTTCCCTTACCTATTCAGAGCACGCCAAATATAATTTGACTTTCTTTAGTGATTCAGAGTTAATGTGGATGTCAGTTATTTTGGTGGGCTAATGTTTAGGTTCAAAAATAGATGAATAGTATTGGCCCTGTAGTGGGTATGAGACTTTCTTTCTTCAAAGAGTTTGATGGCAGATTTTTGTTCATTTTTCTAGAATTAATCAAAATAATAAAAAACGGGCCAGGAGTGGTAGCATGTGCCTTTAGTCCCAGCTACTCAGGAGGCTGAAGTGGGAGGGTCATCGGAGACCAGGAGTTTGTGACCAGCCTGAGCAACATAGCAAGATCCCATCTCTAAAAATAAATAAGTAAATAAAAAATACTTTATCAAAAATGAAGCAGTCTTCTCCCATGTGATTTTCTCCAGAAATATTCTTTACTCTTGGAATCAGTAGCTAGCATTCTTCAAAACAGTGTCTCTTTCATGGAGAGAGAGACAGGTATGTGAAAAAGCAAATTCAGCAGAATGATAATTGTGTAATCTAACTGGTGGGTATATGGTGTTCACTGTAATCTTTCAACTTTTCTGTATAAAAATTTTCATGAGGCTGGGTGTGGTGGCTCACATCTGTAATCCCAGCACTTTGGGAGGCCGAGAGGGGTGGATAACCTGAGGTCGGGAGTTCAAGACCAGTCTGACCAATACGGTGAAACCCCATCTCTACTAAAAAGTACAAAAATTAGCCGGGCATGGTGGCGGGTGCCTGTAATTCCAGCTACTCAGGAGGCTGAGGTAGGAGAATAGCTTGAACCCTGAAGGTGGAGGTTGCAGTGAGCTGAGATTGCGCCACTGCACTCCAGCCTGGGTGACAGAGCAAGACTTCCATCTCAAAAAAAAAAAAAAAAAAAATTCATGATAGAATGTTGGAAAAATGTAAAAATAGAAAATTATCTCTAATATCCATATCACTGATAAAGTGGCTACCTTTATTTACTTTTAACATACAAGTATTTTTAGAAAAAATTCTAATTTCATGCTGTTCTAAATTAGAGTAGTAAGGCTATGTTTCATCTTAATTTCAGATTTTGTTTATATGCTTTAGTGCTGTTTTAAAAAGGAAACTTCCATTTGTGCCAAACTAATTATGATTAAACTAAATCTTTTCTAAAAGTCAACTCAATACCTGACTTTTAGGAAGACCTTATCTTGTTCTCTTTCTTTTTTTTCAAAAAAGAAAGACAGAGTCTCGCTCTGTCGCCAGGCTGGAGTGCAGTGGCACAATCTCAGCTCACTGCAACCTCTGCCTCCCAGGTTCAAGCGATTCTCCTGCCTCAGCCTCTGAAGTAGCTGGGACTACAGTTGTGGGCCACCACGCCCAGCTAATTTTTGTATTTTCAGTAGAGACGAGGTTTCACCATGTTGGCCAGGGTGGTCTCGATCTCTTGACCTCATGATCCACCTTCCTCAGCCTCCAAAAGTGCTGGGATTACAGGCGTGAGCCACCATGCCCGGCTTTCTGGGTTTTTTGTTTTGTTTTGTTTTGTTTTTTTCCATGATTACCCCGGAAGTCTTAGTAAATATATAATTTATGTGAATAATTCCAATTTTATTGAGAGTGAGTTAGCAGTATCAAGACATATTTTTTAAGTTTCCTTTCTTTTGAAAAAAAAAAAACAACCTTGATTTTTTTGAAAAACAAAATGAACACTGATTTGGTTTAGTCTTAATCCACAGTTAGTAAAGTATTAAACCAAATTTTATGAATGTTCTTTTTTCCTACAGCTCTACAATTTGCATATATGTATGTATGTATACATATATATGTATATACATGCATGTGTGTATATACACTCACATATTTGTATGTTTTGGGTTTTTTTTTTTAACAGTATTTGAAAGCTGTGATAACTCCAGAGTGTCTTCTGATATTAGATTATCGTAATTTAAACTTAGAGCAATGGCTGTTCCGGGAACTCCCTTCACAGTTGTCTGGAGAGGGTCAACTCGTTACATACCCTTTACCTTTTGAGTTTAGAGCTATAGAAGCACTCCTGCAATATTGGGTAAGTCTGTTTTTATTTAGCTTCTTGGGTTTATTCTCATTTTGAAATGTCATTGAGAGGGAAGACAAGTTGGGGTATTGTTTCAATGGCATGTCCCCTGACCACATCCTGCCCCAAAACAAGTCATCTCTAAGGATCCTACATGGAGATACCACTTAATTCTCAAATTTTATGACCCAGTCAAATAGAAGACTCTATGTATATGATAAAAATGCTTTACATGTGATAAATATTTTATTAAATCATTTCATCAAGTCATTTTTTGATTTGTTTGTACAATCCTTTGTTTGAGCCAGGTAAATGATGCATCTTTTTGAGACCTAGATTGACATAGGAATCACGCACAGTTCTTCCGGTGACTCCTCCTTTAAATTAAGAGTCCTTAGATGTCTGAGACTCCTGTCAGGCTCTGAACAAGGGTGGTTCTCTGCCTTCCTGACCCCACAAATCTTTCATTATCTTTTCTTCCTCCTGTTAAGTCAGGATGGTACTGTTCAGGAACTGGCTACATGCAAGAGTTGGTGCTGGGAGCATACTAACCAGAGTGAGAGGAGGAGAGGAGGGTAGAGAGGGCATGAGGTGCACTGGGTTGGGTGAACCTGGCACACTTCTCTTTTGTCTGCCTTGCTCTGAAAGAATAGATGGCTACACTTCCTGCTCGGGGTAATTAGCACCAGCTAGCACCAGCCAGTGAGATGATAAGTAGTGGGAGCCCAGTTACCAAGCAGGGGGAAAGCAGAAGAGAGAAAGAAGATGTAAACAGTGCTAAGTCATGGGCTCCACAGGCTGGGTAAGCTCTCAGGAGCTCATGCTGTTAGGAGAAAGGCAGGGATCTTAAAGGGAGCAGGAGGGGAAGGAGAGGGGCTAGGCTGGCATGGGTCTTCTGCCTAGAGATTGGCTGTGGGGAGAATAGAGAGGGAGTTCAGGATGTCTGCTGGGATACACATTCTTCTTCCTTTAAATGGGGTCCCAGGAAGATTTCCTTATGAAACAACACTACATAGAAGCAAGACCAGCCACCTCTCAAAAGGGGTAAGTTTTCGAACAAGGGAAAGCTCCCCAAACCCACTTAAGGGACCAAGACATACCATGGGTAGATATGCCTCACAAATACCCTATCTGTGACCCTCAGCAGCTTCCCCAACCACTACCAAAGTCCACACCTTGCTGAGCAGAGGGTTTGATATCTCTTAGATTAAAATATGTGGTCTGCCTATTTGGCTGTCCAGTCTTCCCTCCCACCCAAGGACTTCTTAACCCGGAAGCAGTTCCTCTGGAGACGAAATAAACAACATGTCTGCAGAGGCACTGTGACTCTGGACTTGTTTCCAAATAAAAAAATCTTAGTTTCACAGTAGTTGTGCTTCTGAGATAAAGACTATATGCTGTAATTTACGTCATCAGTTTTACCGCTTGATTTAGTTAGTATATGCTATTTGCCAACTGGTATGGAAGTGTTTCAGTATTTTAACAACTATATAGCAGGATTAGTGCATACCTGCCGAATATCAAATATCAAACCATACTTGTGTTAACCTAAATAGTATATTTTTGACTTTGATATGTTTATGTTTTAAAGCTCAAGTTTTTATTTTCAAAGAGCTTTGTAGGAATTTTGAACCATATTCTGTTTACAGAGAACACAGGTATTACTGAAAGCTTGTGTTTTAATAATAGAATAGCAGATTTTATTTTACTTGATCCCTCATTACTTCATAATGAATGTCTATAGGAGAAAGACTCTTATGAGAGTTAGCTCCTTGTCAACCAAATCTGTGCCTAAAGATAACATCATACATGGTTCTTTGAACCCAGAAGATCTAGTTTTTGAATCATCTGGAATAGGCATTCTAGAATTCACTATGTTCTGAAATGTTATCAGCATTTCAAGCTACTACGAATTTCTGTATTTAATCAGAGGATTCACTGATCCTGAATATTCTAAAAAGATTGTTTTAATTCTTATGAAAGGTCATGTTGTTATCTAGATCAACACCCTTCAGGGGAAACTTAGCGTTTTGCAGCCACTGATCCTTGAGACCTTGGATGCTTTGGTGGACCCCAAACATTCTTCTGTAGACAAAAGCAAACTGCACATTTTACTACAGAATGGCAAAAGGTAAATATGGATGATGTATCTATCACATTGGAAGTTAGAGACAAATATCTTAAAATCAATTATTAACATTTTGTTTCATAACTTTTTTTAGAGTATGAAAGTAGCCTAGATGGGAAGTTGAGCTAAAAGGGGCACACAATCTACTGTTTGTTGAAAAGATACTTTGCATGAAATGTCATGTAAGGCTTTTTTCCGTATGTGATCTCATCTTATCACCCATTCAATAGTTGATATTGTCTTCATTTTGAAGATGAGAAAACTGAGGTTTGAGTAACTTGCCTAAATGTATATGGCTAGTAAATGGCAGATCTAAATCCAAATTCAAAGTCCGTGTTGTTCTTTTTCTTTAAAATCATAATGCATTCCAGAATTTAATAACAATATTATATATGTATCATAAATAGAATAAACATGCTCTCAGGAGTTATACTCCCGAAATCCCTTCAAGAATTAACATTTAAAATTCCTGAATCAGTAGTTTCTTGTCCAAAAATGCTGGAGTGTTTTTATCAGTTAAGAGTAACTAGTCTGTTCTTTATTATCACTGCCACGTTGATTAAGAATAAAACTAATTCCCATACCAAAAATCTTAAATTCACAAGCGATTTATGTTTCTGAGATAAATAATGTATGGTGAAATTTATATCACTGATACTTTTACCAATTAATTTAGATTTGGTTTGGGTTTTTTGTGGGCTTTTTTGAGACAGGGTTTCACTCCGTTGCCCAGGCTGGAGTGCAGTGGTGCAGTCTCAGCTCACTGCAGCCTTAACCTTCAGCAATCCTCCCACCTTCACCACCCAAGTAGCTGGGACTGCAGGCACATGCCACCATGCCCAGCTAATTTTCTAAATTTTTTTCTAGAGACAAGATCTCACTATGTTGTCCAGGAGGGTCTCAAACTCCTGAGCTCAAGCAATCCTCCTGCCTTGGCCTCCTAAAGTGCTAGGATTACAGGCATGACACCATGCCTAGCCAAATTGATTCTTAATTTGCGTGGTAAATACTCAACCTTTTTTTTTTTTTTTTTTTTTTATACATCATTGTTTAGCATGAAAGTATAAGATAATATATTTGATAAGATACTCTAAAAACACTATTATCATGAAATGTTCTTATAAGTTTATTCTATTGATCATTTTTGTGTATCTATTTCTTATAGTCTATCAGAGTTAGAAACAGATATTAAAATTTTCAAAGAGTCAATTTTGGAGATCTTGGATGAGGAAGAGTTGCTAGAAGAGCTCTGTGTATCAAAATGGAGTGATCCACAAGTCTTGTAAGTATATAATTATACTTTGTTATTTATTTCCTTAGAGTAAATCTTTTGCCTTTTCCACTTCAAGGTGATTTTTCATACAGAATGTAACATTTTTCTGGACTACAGAATATAGAGATTTTTCATCCCCAGTTTCCCTTTTTTCCTGTGGAGTATCGTATCTAATTCAATTTATTATATGAGTGTGCATACTGCATACCCAACACTGCTGACATGTGGTGAATATAAACACACAGTTACCTTTATATTCAAGGGACTGACCACCAGATTGGCATATACATCTACCAAAATAACTTACTAGGAAACAGAGTGGGAGAGAAATTTACATGGGGGAGGGAAAAGATGGGGTAAATACATGAGTAATGCATTAACATGAATTATGTAAGTTCAGTCTAATGAAAATGTTCATCTTTACTTTTTACCTTTTTTTATGAATTTAGAAATTGTTTATGCTTCTTGTGCACATTCCAGCTAAATGTTTACTTTTAAATACCCAAATATTTTGTTATTGTCTTTCTAGGGCAGTATCAGAAATACACCTTTGTAATGAGTTTAGTTTCCACAGTCTGTACAGATTTTCTTACAGCACTTTGAAAAATTGGTTATTTATATCCTGATAAGGAAATAATAAGATAAAGGGGGCTATATAACATTTGGTAGATAGCCGATAGGTATGGTAGCAGAAACTTTTGTTTGCTTTGCTTAGGCCAATCTGTCAATCTGTCTCTAATATGCTTTATGATACAAGTACCTCTTCAGAGTACTTCATTCCCCCTTACCCTTCTTGGTAGGGTAGGGGAGCAAAGTTATTGATATCATTCAAAAACATTTTCTTTATATGAAATCACATTATGTACACACCTCAGAAGGAAATGGTCTTGACATTTTTAGTTGTGGATTTTGTTTTACCTGATAGTGGTATTGGCTTTGCACTAATTCATCTGCATTCACATATCTGGATTTTCCTGTAACTGGCAGCATGTATCTGCATAAAAATCTCTTGGATTGGGGCCATGTAATACAGTGACACCAACTAGTCTACATAAGGATGGAACCTCTGTCCTCAACTTATCTGTAAAGTGTTTTAGATCAGTTGACATAGCTACTCACAGATTGGCCACAACAATAGAAAAGACAAAGACAGCCAGGTGCTGTGGCTCATGCCTGTAATCCCAGCACTTTGGGAGGCCGAGGTGGGCAGATCACAAGGTCAGGAGTTCGAGACCAGCCTGTCCAATATGGTGAAACCCCATGTCTACTAAAAATACAAAAATTAGCTGGGCGTGGTGGCGGGCAACTGTAGTCCCAGCTACTGGTGAGGCTGAAGCAGGAGAATCGCTTGAACCCGGGAGGCAGAGGTTGCAGTGAGCCGAGATGGCGCCACTACACTCCAGCCTGGGAGTAGAGTGAAACTCCATCTCAAAAAAAAAAAAAGAAAAGAAAAGAAAAGACAAAGGCTAGCTTTTCCACTGGTAGCTGAATGCTATATACTAATTTAGGAAGTTTTTGTGACTAAGTATATGATACACATGTTGGGGGTATGTGAATTATTTTCTCTTTTAATTGAAGTGAAAAGAGCAGTGCTGGGATTGACCATGCAGAAGAGATGGAGTTGCTGTTAGAAAACTACTACCGATTGGCTGACGATCTCTCCAATGCAGCTCGCGAGCTTAGGGTGCTGATTGATGATTCACAAAGCATTATTTTCATTAATCTGGACAGGTAAGAAAACATTATATAAAACAGTTTTTTTAAATAATTATAAGATAAAGTTTTTAAGGAAATATCATTTTGTGAGGAATTATGCCATCATTATCATCTATACTACATTAAAGTCTTTTTTTTTTTTTTTTTTTTGATGTGTAGGTTTCATCCATGTGGTCTGTATAGATTTGATGAATGTGCTGTATATAGTTAGTGGGCCCTTCTAATCTGAATAGGTGTTCTCCTCTCCAGCCACCGTAACGTGATGATGAGGTTGAATCTACAGCTGACCATGGGAACCTTCTCTCTTTCGCTCTTTGGACTAATGGGAGTTGCTTTTGGAATGAATTTGGAATCTTCCCTTGAAGAGGTGAGAATGTATTATTTCTAAAACTTGGGGGGTTTTGGCTGGACATGGTGGCTCATGCCTGTAATCCTAGCACTTTGGGAGGCTGAGGCAGGTTGATCACCTGAGGTCAGGAGTTTGAGAGCAACCTGGCCAACATGGCGAAACCCTGTCTCTACTAAAAATACAAAAATTACACAGGCGCAGTGGCAGGCACCTGTAATCCCAGCTACTTGGGAGGCTGAGGCAGGAGAATCGCTTGAACCCAGGAGGCGGAGGTTGCAGTGAGCTGAGATCGCGCCGTTGCACTCCAGCCTGGGAGACAGAGTGAGATTCTGTCTCCAAAAAAAAAAAAAAAGATTGGGTTTTGAAGATCGATTTTTTTTTTTTTAATGGATTTAAAAAATAAAGGCTGGGCACCTTGGCTCACGCCTGTAATCCCAGCACTTTGGGAGGCTGAGGCAGGTGGATCACGAGTTAAGGAGATCGAGGCCATCCTGGCTAACATGGTGATACCCTGTCTCTACTAAAAATACAAAAAATTAGCCGGGCTTAGTGGCAGACGCCTGTAGTCCCAGCTACTGGGGAGGCTGAGGCAGGAGAATGGCGTGAATCCAGGAGGCGGAGCTTGCAGTGAGCCAGGATCACGCCACTGCACTCCAGCCTGGGCGACAGGACAGAGTGAGACTCTGTCTCAAAAAATAAATAAATAAAAAGTCTAACCTGTATACTACCATGGTGAAATAAAATATATATTGTAACTCACAATTCAGGCAGTACTGTTGGACCATGTTATAACCTAGATAAATACAGCCTAGGTTACTTTATTTCCCAAAACATAAAATTACAAACGGGAAAGGCCTGATAAAACAGTGTCTCTGTGAAGCAGTGTTAATGAAGAGTTTTTATTTTTTAATTCTTACATGTCTGGCAATGTACCAGGCAGTTTGCATACTTTATTTGGCTCAATCATTGCAACTCTGAAAATAGATATATTACCCCTACTTTGTAGATGAGAAAACTGAGGCTCCGAACATTTAAGTAACTTGCCCACAGGCATAGAGCTGGAAAGTAACAGAATTAGGACTTGAACCCAAAGACCTGCACTTTCTACTGCTCTACTGCCTTTCCATATTAAGTTAACACTTAACTCCCAGAGTTTTCCATTTCACTGTGGTTTTGTACAGTCATCCCTCAGTATCCAAGAAGAATTGGTTACAGGATCCCCACAGATACCAAAGTCTGTGGGTATTCAAGTCTCTGATATAAAATGACCCAGTACAGTCAACCTTGCATATCTGCAGATGCAGAACCCACTGACTAATTTTCAGAGAATAGCTTATTATAAGTTTTCTAGAACTGAACCTGGATGTGCATCTGGCACAGTGTGGTGCTGGATTCTGTGTCCTCATTAGTCTAACGCGTCTACTCTCCACTGCCCACATCACCTCTCATTAGGATCACTATGCCCTTTTAAAAAGTGGTCTTTATAAGATGTAAGTATTACGACACCCTTCTGCATACAACTATTCAATGGCTTTTGATTAGCCTTAGGATAAAAATCCTGTCCTGTGGGGCTTTTCCTGGCCTGCCGCACCGACTTGTCCATCTTGTGGGTAGCCACTTGTCACTACCTCTCTCAGTGTCCTTCCCAGACATGCTGCTTCCACTCCTCTCCCCTCAGATCCCCGCTTTTTTGCTTAGTTAATTCCTCCTTATCTTTCAGGTCTCAAACTAGTTGTCCCTTCACTGAGTGCACCGACAACCTGGCCCAGTAAAGTTACACCCTTTGTCGTCTGCGCCCAAATAATCCTACATTTCCATCTGCTACATTCCTTAAATCTGCAATCCCTTGTTCAAAGCCTGCAAAAGAGCATGAGCTCCTTGAAGCAAAGACAATATTAGTCATTTTTAATGTAAAATATAAAAGAAACAGAAATACATGTGTTCATTCATCACAAATACGTTTTTTATTGCCTATTATATACCAAGCACTTCTTTAGGCCCATTTAGCAGTGAGTCTGCCCTTGCATAGGTTATACTGTAGTGGAGGAGAGAGTTCATAACAGACATAAAGTATGTGAAGTGCTAAGTGCCTCAGAGAAAATCAAGCCAGGAAAGCGGATAGAGAATGATAGGCAGTGGGATGGGTGGCATTTTAGAGACAGGGTGGTCAAGGGAGATGTAAGGCGGTAACATCCTGGTGGAGGCAGGAAGATCTGGGGGAGAGTGTTCTAAGTGGAGGGAACCACAGAAGTAAAGATTGTGGCAGGAACGATCTGAGCTTGTTCATGAAACGGCAAGAAGGTTGGAATGGTTAGAAGAGCATGAGTCAGGTGGAGTGGTGGAAAATGAGGTCCCAGATACAGATAAGTATGATCATGTCAGTTACATATAGCGTGGTAGGGGTTTGGATTTTTAAGTGGGATAGGAACCCACTGGAGGTTTGAACTCAAATCTAGATCATTGGAAAGTTCAGAAGCAAGCAGAATATCTTGTGCAACATAATCCAACCATGAACATTCTCAAAAGATAATCCAAAGACCTTTACAGATTCCCTAAGTGTGACTACAGGACTTTCTGTACAAGTCCCTGTCTTTTCTCCAAATAACAGAATCATGTTTATGTATATATATACTCAATCTACAAGCCAACTCCATTTTATACTTTGATATTTTTCTCTCACTTAATTGCTAACTTTTCAAAACAATGGAAGATTTTTCAAATTCCTTTCTTATAGTTTTAGTATGTGTAATCCTAGGTACAGCACAGCCCACTTGTAATGAGATATGAGTGGTAGGTGGTAGTGAGCTACGCTTGCTCAGTAGTAGGCTGAACAAGATTCAGATTAATGCCTTATCAGAATTAAAAATTACACATCTTTGTAGGTGTCCTGAAGAATAGTCGAAACATTAAATCCATGGATGTCAAATGTCTTTATTTCAATATAGTTAATATTTACCATGGTGAATCTGAGATAGGAAAAATATTTTAAGATAATTTCAGACTTCTGGAAAAGTTCCAAGAATAGTCAAAGAATTTCCATATATTCTTAAACAAGATTCCAAATATCAACATTTTATCCCATTTGCTTTATCGTTTCTTTGCTAGACATACTTTATTCTCTAAATTATTTGAGACTAAGAACAAATGTGATGTCCCTTTACTCCTAAATGTCTTACTATGTATTTCCTAAAACATGGACATTCTCTTACATAACCACGGTGCAGCTATCAAAATCAGGAAGTTAATACTGGAATTATTTTCCAATCTACAGACCCTACTCAGATTTTGCCATTTGTCTCAGTAGTGCTTTTTATCACAAAGAAAATCTTAGAGCACGTATTGCATATAGGGCTGGGGTTTGTGGTTCACACCTGTAATCCCGGCACTTTGGGAGGCCAAGGTGGGCAGATCACTTTAGGTCAGGAGTTCGAGACCAGCCTGACCAACATGCTGAAACCCCATCTCTACTAAAAATACAAAAATTAGCTGGGCATGGTGCCACACACCTGTAATCCCAGCTACTCGGGAGGCCGAGGCACAAGAATCACTTGAATCAGGTAGATGGAGGTTGCAGTGAGCCAAGATTGCGCCACTGGACTCCATCCTGGGTG
Source organism: Pongo pygmaeus (assembly GCF_028885625.2). Taxonomy (NCBI): domain Eukaryota; kingdom Metazoa; phylum Chordata; class Mammalia; order Primates; family Hominidae; genus Pongo; species Pongo pygmaeus. The sequence goes on from NC_072378.2 coordinate 24,508,799, forward strand.
AAGAGCAAGACTCCATCTCAACAACAACAAAAAAAGGAGGCAGATTTCTGCTCAATAAGTAACATGCATTTCCATCAGTGATAGCTGATCAGTTGTGTAACAGGCTATCTTTGAAGTAGTGAGCTCTCAATCATTAGAGCCAATGATAACCAACTAACAGCAAAGCTATAAATGGGATTCCTTCCTTGTGAGAGATTAAATTTAAATTCTGTGATTCTGTACATTAACTAAAAACAGTGTGCTGCAAAATATTACCCATCTGAAAATGACGGTGAGGAAGAATGTTTTTCTAAGTCTGAGGTTCCCAAACTTTCTTGGATCACGATGCCCTTAGTGTCTTAATAATTTTTTCACAGTATCCGAAGACAAAAAATTTCTTTTATTATGTTACAGATTCTTTTATGTTATTTCCCTTGCAGCTTTAAAATATTCTGAGGTGCTATGGCGCCCAGGGCACACCAGCTCACAGTTTGAGAACTGTGGATATAAGCAAAGACCTTAAACTGCGTGTCCTCTGGCATCATGACTATTAAGATTTGTATGCATATAAACAAAGGCTGGAAAGAAACACAAAGTAAAAGCAGTACATGTGGCATATAGATGATTTTAAAATATTTAAAACCTTTTAAATCATGTTCTTCTCCTGATTTATTCTGTGGGTGCTATCAAGGCACTTGTTTTTCTTAGTTCCTTTCTACAGGAAAAAGCTGTACAAATAACATAAGGCTTTCAAACTCTGGGGCAATAACAGTTCAAGGAATCTTCTAAGGAACCTGGCGTTTTACGATTGAAATGAACTGTGTGTTCTCTTTTAGGACCATAGAATTTTTTGGCTGATTACAGGAATTATGTTCATGGGAAGTGGCCTCATCTGGAGGCGTCTGCTTTCATTCCTTGGACGACAGCTAGAAGCTCCATTGCCTCCTATGGTATGAAGGACATGGTTCACGGCGGTATTCTGGAAGGGTTATGGTCATGGACCCTAAAGTCAGAGCGCCTGGGATTAAGTTGTCACAGGCACTATGGCCCTTGCAAGTTGCTTTCTCAAACTTCCTTCAGTTTCCCTATCTGCCAGTTAAGTCGGTATTACCTGCTTCATAGGGTTATGGGAAGAATTAAATGAGATAATATGTGTAAAGCACTTACTAGCACACTGCCTAACACAATAAGTTAGAAATATAATTTGTGTAGAACTCTGACAACATACATTTAAACAGATGTTAGTAATTCTGGTATAAGGTTTTGTCATAACCAAATGGAAATGTAGGAAACATAATGTTCTTATAAGAAAAGATAGAAAATTCACCTCCATTTTCTTTGTACTTGAAGATGACACCACTGGAATAAATACTTAAGACACTGATACTGCTTGTAGTCCTTTCTTCATTGAGTAGTTACATAACATATCATTTTACTAGTGGCTTTTCTTTTAAAAAAGATACTAAAATTAATACTTCTGCTTTATTTAGATGGCCTCTTTACCTAAAAAGACGCTTCTGGCAGATAGAAGCATGGAACTGAAAAACAGCCTCAGACTGGATGGACTTGGATCAGGAAGGAGCATCCTAACAAACCGTTAAGAACAGCCCCGTGGATACTGAAGTGTTTTTTTATGGTAGTCACAGGAAACTTCTGATACTCTTTTTATTATTTTCTTGTATAGAGTCAGACACTTGAAAAAAATTAATGTTTGAAGACAAAAATATTTTGGCAGTCACAATACCAGAACTGGATTACATTTCCAGAATTCTGAGTTAAAGAAACAAAGTATTTGCTTTGTAAAAGGCCAAAATTCTATTTCCTACAAACTTTAAATGCTGTTTTTATAGATGTGATATGAGGCAACACAAGCACAGACAGTTGCATAGATTTTAATTTATACATATCAAGAAAAGTGCAATTTCATGCTGAATGAAGCGTAGGAACTTGACAAGCCCATAGGTAGCTATAGTTCTTTGTCAGTATAGGGAATTATGTTCATGTGAATTTCCTGATTCTCAGGTGACTAAAAAGCTAGCATTCTATGTATTAACCTTACAACAGACTCTGGAAGTTTGAGCTTTAAAAACCAAACTTTGACATAACCTTATTTTCTTGTATTTGCCCCCTTCTTTTTAATAAAAGGTGAATAAAAAGAAATAATTTAATATCACCATTGTATGGATTCCTAATCAAGATTTCAAGTTCTCAACCCCTGAGACTAGTTTTCTTTGCTCTCTGTAATTAGAGCCTTTGGAAGTAAAGTTGAAAGGAAGTATTTCCATTCTGTTCCTGTTTTGTAACACTTTGTCCATTTATTGATTTTTAAAGTAGATTTTTAGATACCACCCCTGCCCTGCCCCAAAAAGAAAAATGTTTATTGTCCTGCTAATCTATATGCCTACACCTCAGAAGCTGACAGATGAGCTTCCTAAAACATGAGGGTGAATAAATGTTAGAACTGTGATACCTTCTCATTTCCACAGAGATTTGGGTTTAAAACAAATGGCTAATATTTGTAAGCCTGAAAGCTGCCATCCTCGTTAACATCCTACCGACCTTTTAAAATATTTTCTGGAGGTTAAGTACAGTTATGCACTAGAACATTAGTTAAGCCTCCCAAAGTAGTGTGCATGGAAGATTCTAGAGTGTCCAGCTCTTGCACTGCAAATGTAATAATAACAGAATAAATACGCTTACCCTGATGATATTGAGGGTACGTGATTAGCCTAACGTGATGTCATATGAGGAAGTTTAAGAGTCCATTTTTTAGGTGGTTTTAGTGATAGGAATAAAAATGTTACTCCCATCGCTGATTTGGAAGAAAACCGATGAAGTACAAGTAAGGTTTCCCCACTCCTGTGTGTGCTCATGGGAAGCCATTAGAGGGAAGCTGGAGAACAGAATGGCACAGGACAGCCTGGGCTAGACTCGAGCACGCAGCTGCCCCTGTGTACCACACTGTGGGTCAGGAATGCGCGTCATGGTGTGCTTGTCGGAATGTGAACATAAACACCCTCTAGCGTTACGAATCTCTTAGGATTTTTAAGATTATATTTGATAATACTTAGATTTCACAGGGCACATTTTCAGCCCACCTCAGAGCACACTGCTGCTATTTTGGGTCGTATCACTGTGAAATACGTAATAAGTACTACTTAACTGTGACATGAAGAATTGGAATCCCAGAGGGCAACATTTGATTTGACTAAGATCAGGCATAACAGAATTTTGGTCATTTTTCCTTGCAGTTTTATTGACTTAGTTTATGAGCTTGGATAAAATAATTTTTTGATAAATCATGTCAATAGAAGGAAAAATAATGTAACTACCTCATAAGTCTGATAAAGGGAAGTTGCTAGTGTTTTATAGAATTCCTGAAGGTGGTTAAATCAAGTATGATTTCAAAATATCAACTAGTTCCACTTTTGTGATTGCAGGATGCTTCTTATATTAAAGTTCTCATAAATAATAAATCAGCTTAGGCCAAAAATATATAAAGTTCCTTGGTTTCAAATTTTGAACTAAAACGGACTGAGCACATTACTGTTTGAAAGTAGGTACCAAACACGGTTATGTGAGTGAGCAAGCAATCATATCACCTGTCAAACATGTCAAGTGTCGAACACGTCAAGGTGTGATACTGTCTTTGGAAGGCTCCTAAACAAATGTGAGCACAATTATTAACACCTTATTCTTCATGAACACAGACTGTTAAGCAGCACTAACCAATTTTATATTAAAAAGCTATTTATTTTGGTGAGTTACTCCAAGAGTTGTATACAGCTTTATTTTTTGGAATTGCAATATTAAAGTTGCACGTTGGATTTAACTCTCATGACTTTAGTAATACCTACAGAGGTGAGCTAATGGATGGTACATGGAGTAGGGACTGCAGAGACCCCAGTTTTGTCCCCACTCCATCTTCAAATAATTTTGGTCTCTTAGGTTCTGTGATACAAAGGCATAAAACAATTCCTATCTTGAAGCCTTGAGAAAAGCTGTTACAATATACACAGATAGTAGCAAGACAGAAAATGCAAATATGTAAATGTCTTCTGATATCTTGAAATAAAGATAAATTTGAGTTAAACTTGTATAAGTTCAGATTTCTGTTAATGAGAAATTACAACCCTACAAAGGTAAGGTCTTTACATTTTAGTTATTAAGCAGAATCAATGCTTAAAACTATAGTTAATACTTAGTGGAATGAAAATTTAATCCATGTAGCAGGATAATATATTAGACTGTCATGCATTAATTTTTTCCTGTATGCCAGGTTTTTTACATATTTGCCATATCAGCTGACTTTTTACAGTAGGAGTATAATTTACATTGTTTTTGACAGTGGGGTTAGTATGGTTAAATGTCCTATAAACTTGAAAGGAAGCTTCCATTTTTGTGGGTCTTAACCTCCACCTGGTGCTTGCTATTGGGTGTATTCAGGCATTAGGAAAAATATAAATCAGGAGGTAAATAATGATCATGTTTAAACACAGGCCTTATCTATCATTTAGTGAAGCATAAAAACACTGACACTTTATATAAATGCATCCGTCTAATGAAAAGACCCAGTACTGAGAAAAACATCCCTTTACTGAAGTGTCAGATGTCAGAGTCTGCTCTACCAAACTGCTCAACTCATACGTGAATACAACTAAGTAATTTCTGGTCCCCTAAAAATAACCATCCTTTTAATTAAAAGTAATTCTTCAGATAGGTTGGGCTACCAATAATTGTACCTAAACGAAACCAAATGGTGCTTCCTTGTGCTTTTGCTGTGCCATAGGTTACTATGCAGCTAGCACATGTACCTCTTCCAGAAAAATGAGGTCATCCTGGGAGTGACCCAGAGATGCTCTCTAGGGATGTGCCTGTTGATGTTCTTGTTAACTTTCTACTTTTCAGCTGGATTCCTCTTCCTGTCCCCTTTTCACCAACCTCTACTCTGCCTTGAGAGAAGCTGAGAAGAGAAGGGCTCTTCATTTGTTATTTTCTCCTGCTTTTAAGTATCATCTCACCTGTGGCAGAAGAAAGAGGTTCTTCCTAATTTAACACAAAATAAACTAGTTACTGTTTACAGATAATGCCCGCTAATGTTTACTGAAACTGAAACCCTATGATACATTCCTTTCCCTTAAATGTGCCACACAGCAGGACTGACAAATGAAATCCATCCTATGAAAAACAGCCCAGGAACAAGCGAGGCCAAGGCCTGCTTTCCTCTCCGGCCCTTACAGTAGCCTGTGGCTCAGGCCGCATCTCTTCCCTCTAGTTCTTTTGGCACAAGTTGTAACCTAATGCTACAAAGGTCCCTCATGAGATGGCTTAAAACTAGCAGTGTCGCTAGGCTCTTTAGGTGTCAGAACAGCCAACTCTACAAAAGCATTGGAGAGCACAGAAGAGTGATAGTCTTGGTTTTTATATTTGTCCTTCACTATATAAACATTGAAAAGGTATTAATCCTCATCAAGAAAGGATTATCGGCCAGGTCCTGTGGCTCACGCATGTAATCCCAGCACTTTGGGAGGTCAAGGTGGGTGGATCACCTGAGGTCAGGAGTTCGAGACTAGCCTGGCCAACATGGTGAAACCCTGTTTCTACTAAAAATACAAAAATTAGCCGGGCGTAGTATTGTACACCTGTAGTCCCAGCTGCTTGGGAGGCTGAGACAGGAGAATCACTTGAACCTGGGAGGCGGAGGTTGCAGTAAGCTGAGATCGCATCACTGCACTCCAGCCTAGGCAACAGAGCAGACTCCGTCTCAAAAAAAAAAAAAAAAGGACTATCATCCTTAGCAAACTAACACGACACAGGAACAGAAAACCAAATATAGCATGTTCTCACAAGTGGGTGCTAAGTTATAAGAACTTATGAACACAAAACAACACACACTGGGGTCTACTGGAGGGGGGAAGATGGGAGGAGTGGGAGGAGCAGAAAAGATAAACCTTCACATGTACCCCTGAACCTAAAATAAAAGTTAAAAAGGACTAAGTCACAAGGAATTTGGAATGTGAGGTCATCTCTCACCCCCATGCTTTTCTCTGTACTATTTTTCCTCCCTCAGTTTCTTTTTTTTTTTCTTTTCTTTCTATCATACTTTGGCATGGGCCACCAATCTGTTATTTTTAAGTTCAATTTTTTTTTTTAACTTTTAAGTTCAGGGGTACATGCACAGGAAGTGCAGGTTTGTTACATACATAAAGGTGTGTCATGGGGGTTTGTTACACAGATTATTTCATTGCCCTAAGTATCCATTAGTTATTTTTCCTGACTTCTCCCTCCTCCCACCTTCCACCCTCTCACAGGCCCCAGTGTGTGTTGTTTCCCTCTATGTGTCCACGTGTTCTCATTTGGCTCCCACTTACAAGTGAGAACATGCAGTATTTGGTTTTCTGTTCCTGCATTAGTTTATGAAGGATAATGGCCTCCAGCTCCATCCATGTCCCTGCAAAGGGCATGATCTTGTTCTTTCTTTATGGCTGCACAATTTTTTTTAAAAAAGGATGTTTTTAGGAGGAATTGTGTACAGAGACTGTTCTAACAGATAACCACAGAGGGACCTTTCCAGCTACTGGAAAGACATTCAAGAGGAAGAGGAAATAGGTTGTACAACAGGTCTGACTACAGGCAATAAGTTAGGAAAGAAGAAAGGTTTAGATGCAAAGGGAGCGAGGAACTAAACTGTGGAAGGAGACATGAATAAGCAGAGTGTCTGCTATTTCACATATTCCTAGTGCAGTCATATATTTACTGTACCAGATTTCCAGAGAGTGTGGCTGTTAGTGTGTGTCTCTACTCGCAGGAACCCCACGTCTATCAGGATCTACCACAGCTCCACTGGATGTACCACTTTGTTCATCAAAATGCTCACCATGTATGTGATTCAGCATGAGAGAGGTGGGCAGAGTGGGGAAATGCAGTGAAATCTTCAATCTGAGCCAAGGCTATAGACGTGAAGTGCCCCAGAGAGTCGGGCTCCCAAAGAACTCCTTCCAGCAGCAATGACGACTTGGTTCTGTAAGGGACACAAGACAGAATTCATGGCTCATTCATAACATCTGTTGAGTTCCTACTGTAGTCCAGACATCGTGCTATGCTCTAGAAATATAAAGATGAATAAGACACTGGCCAGATCCCCTGGCTTGAACTCAAATGCCACTTTCCCTTTGTTTACAGACCGCTTTCTCACATCTGTAGGTTCTGAAAACCACAGCTAAGGACGCTCACCCCAATCCCTATTCTGGCACATAAATCATAAAGGAGAAGCATGGCAGTGCATGCTTGGTTCTGGTACAATGTGGAAAACATATCTTGAATAATAAGGACTTCCCCCAGAAGCTGGCTTTGTCAATGTGTTTAGCGCACCTCCCACCCACCCTGCTGCTTAAAACATTTTAGGACCCATCTTTCAGAATTGCCTTCAAAACCTGCTACAAGTTTTTAAAACATTTTCCTCTTTTTTGAAACAGAGTCTCGCCCTGTCACCCAGGCTGGAGTGCAGTGACGCGATCTCAGCTCACTGCAACTTCTGCTTCCTAAGTTCAAGTGATTCTCATGTCTCAGCCTCCTGAGTAGTGGGGATTACAGGCATGTGCCACCACATCTGGCTAATTTTTGTATTTTTAGTAGAGCTGAAGTCTCGCCATGTTGGCCAGGCTGGTCTCGAACTCCCGACTTTAAGTGATCCACCTGCCTCGGCTTCCCAAAGTGCTGAAATTACAGATGTGAGCCACCATGCCTGGTCTTTAAACATTTTCAGTGGTGGCAAATCTTCATACTCCCAGGCTGGATTTGATTTGTGGAAACTGACAAAAGTTATTCTGAACCAAAGCTGGCACATGAGGTATGGGTGATCAAACTGGCTGACAGTATTTTGGTCAGAGCAGGGTATGACAGTTTCTCATTTAATTTTGAAAACTACTGATGAAATCCAGAAATAATAGCTAAAATTTGTTGAGGTTGTATCATAGGTCAGACACTATGCTTAGCCCTGTGCTTATCTTATCCCTTAATACCCAGTGTCAATTAACAGGGAAAATCTACACTTAAGAAAACAGAATCAAATGGTAATTTATTCACCCTCTCTTTCCCAATTTATGGAATTACTCATTTACTAAATTTGCCTGGCCTTCAGCTACTCTCTGTTTTGTCAGAGTCTAGTCATCTTTCCAGATGCAGCTCCGGGCCCATGATCTCTGCAGGCCCTTCCCTGACTCCACCAGCAGAGACTTCCACTGCAGTTGCTGTCTGACCTCCTTTGGCTCTTGGTCATCATATACCAACCTGGATGGTCTTGTGGGCCTGTTGTATTTTCCCACCTAGACTACAAGCACCTGGGGCTGGGACCATGTCTCAGGTTTCTTTGTCTATCTCACAGGTGCTTGATACAACACTGCTCACTACACACTCAGTTACTGCTCTGCTGAGGCTCCCGAGCTGATGGAAGGCAGCCCCATGAGAAGTTCTGGAAATACAGAGACAGCGAGAGCACTACTTAAGTAGATGCTGGATCCTAATTCTAGTTTGTTACAACTAATTTCATTACTGAATGCTCTTATGCCACAGAAAGGAAGGAATCTTCAGAACATAACTTGTACCCAAATCTCAGAAAAAGGCCACTCTGATCATCCTCTGATTGTCAATGCCCATTTTTGAAACACAACATCTGATTTATCTTTACACCCAGAGCGTTCAATGCCCCCAAGCTTAGGTATGTGCTGGAAAAGTGAAGTAATTTTAACACTAACCCAGGTGAACAATAATTAGAAAGGTACACTTGCAGTGTTTTACAAAAAGGAATAAAATATAAGTTACTTTTAGATAATCTATATATACCACTACTCTCAATTGATGTAAGCTATAGTTGATATATGTATAGTTTTATATAATACATGGGTTCTTGATAATGCCTAATTTTTGAAACGAATGAAATTTTAGATATAAGCCAAGCTTGTGATATAAAGGATCCCTGTGATCAGACCTTCCGAGAATTTTCCTGTAAAGTTAATAACTATATTTTTGTTGTGTGGTTAATCCTACATTTTTAGACCTGCCTGTAAATGGGTCACTTAAATTATTGGCCACTAAAGGGCAGTTTCACCACAATTTTTCCTAATCCTCTTCCTCCTCCCACCTTCCACCCTGGTCCCCAGGAACCTGGTCCACAGCACTTAACAAGTCTTACAGAACTGGTTATATACATAAATCCATGAAGGCTTCTGCAGCCCTTCAACCCACTGTTAAGACTTATTCTTCAGACTACTCATTAGCATTTAATCCTATACTAATTTGCATTTTATTTGACTTTCCATGTATATAAATCTTATTTTCAAGAACAGGGACTTTGCCTTCTCTTTGTTTTTATTTCTTATAGGCTATACAGTGGATGAATGCAATCGGTGGTTTACAGGTGTATTTTAAGGTTAAACTTTTTGTTTTTGAGACAGAGTCTTGCTCCATCGCCCAGGCTGGAATGCAGTGGCACCATCTAGGCTCACTGCGACCTCCACCTCCCAGGTTCAAGCAATTCTCCTGCCTCTGTCTCCTGAATAGCTGAGATTATAGGCATGCACCACCACGCCCGGCTATTTTTTGTATTTTTAGTAGAGCTGGGGTTTCACCATGTTGACCAGGCTGGTCTCGAACTCCTGACCTCAGGCGATCTACCCACCTCGGCTTCCCAAAGTGCTGGGATTACAGGTGTGAGCCATTGCACCCAGCCAAGGTTAAACTTTTTAATCTGCCATATCGAAATTTAAAATGTGTACACTTTTAGATCTAGCAATCCTACTTTTAAGATTCTCATCTGTGGGGATATTTGCTCAATTATAAAAAGCTACAGATAGGTACAAGAATGTTCACTATGGCATTGTCTGTAATAGCCAAAAAAATGGGGGGCCAAGGTGGGTGGATCTCTTGAGCCCAGGAGTTCAAGACCAGCCTGGGCAACATGGTGAAACTCTTGTCTCCTAAAAATACAAAAACTAGCGTGGAATGGTGTCACACACCTGTGGTCTCAGCTACTCAGGAGGCTGAGGTTGGAGGATCACTGGAGTCCAGGAGACAGAGGTTGCAGTGAGCCAAGACCACACCATTGCACTCCAGCCTAGGTGACAAGAGCCAGACTCTGTCTTAAAAAAAAAAAAAAAAAGTGTGTGTGTGTATATCTGAAGTCATAGAAAAACTCTGGGCCGGGTGCAGTGGTGCATGCTTATAATCCCAGCACTCTGGAAGGCAGAGGCAGGCAGATCATTTGAGGCCAGGAGTTTGAGACCAGCCTTGACAACATGGCAAAACCCCAACTCTACAAAAATTTTTTTTAAAAAATAGCTGGGCCTGGTGGTGGGCACCTGTAATCCCAGCCACTTGGGAGGCTGAGGCAGGAAAATCACTTGAACCTGGGAGGTGGAGGTTGCAGTGAGCCAAATTTGCACCACTGCACTCCAGCATGGACGACAGAGCAAGGTTCTGTATAAAAAAAAAATAAAGAAAAACTCTGAAAGTCTGGAAGAAAATAGCAAAATATTAATAATGGTTATTTTCTAGGGCAAGGGCCAGCAAACAATTTTGGGGAACAGGCCAGATAATAATACTTTAGGCTTTGTGGGGCATTAGTCTCCAAAGCAACCAGTCAGTTCTGCCACTGCAGCACGACGGCAGCCACGGGCAGTCCACAGCAGACGAGCCCAGCTATGTTCCACTACAACTGTGTGGGCGCTGAAACTGCACCGTCGTTTAAACTTCATATATTACAAAACATTCTGTTTTGATTTCTTTTCAACCATCTCAACATGAGCGGACATTTTTAGTTAATGGCTTTACAAAATTAGGTGGCAGACGAGTTGGCCCCAACCCCTGCTGTAGAGGATAAAATAGGAAGAGTAAAAAGGGAAAGTTTCCAGCAAGGAAGTGATGGGATTGTATGTGAATATTACTTTCTTTTTGTGTGTTCTTCTCCTTTTCAAATAAAAATAAAATCTGAAATAAACCTAAAAGTGAGACCACCAAATCCCACCCATAGTACTAACATAAACATCAATGAAGTTCAGTCCTTGGGCTCACCTTTGCCTTAGACCTCACGGTGATCAGGGAGCTCCCAAACCTTGAGCTGGCCTGTAAAACATGCAGTCTGTTAATGGGCTTTGGAGAACATAGTGTAATACTTTATCCATTTAAAATAAACCAAGGGGCACTGTTTTGGTAATTTCTCTTTCTTCAGTCTTTCAAGGGATACTTACTTCAGGAGAAATCAATACATATTGAGCCTGAAGAAAAAAATTGAGAAGAGAGACAATGTTATTACTGTTTGTATGGCTTTTTAAAATCAATGTTAATTATACCCTTATACCCTCATTTCTACATTTCTTCCTTTTTTTTTTTTTTGAGAAGGAGTCTCGCTCTGTCGCCCAGGCTGGGGTGCAGTGGCGCGATCTCAGCTCACCGCAACCTCTGCCTCCCAGGTTCAAGCAAGTCTCCGGCCTCAGCCTCGCGAGTTGATGGAGTTACAGGCGCCCACTACCACGCCCGGCTAATTTTTTTGTATTTTTAGTAGAGAGGGGGTTTCGCCATCTTGGCCAGGCTGGTCTCGAACTCCTCACCTCAGGTGATCCGCCCACCTCGGCCTCCCAAAGTGCTGGGATTACAGGCATGAGCCACCACGCCCAGCCTCATTTCTACATTTCTTGATTAGCCTTACAAATGTGCATGCCCTTTGACCCCAGAAATTCTACTTATAGAAATACAGGTCAGAAAAATAACCAGATGTATAAAAACGTTTATGTGACTATTTACCATATTATTTAAAACAACGAAAATTGGAAATGCCACAATTGACTAACAATAGTTAAATAATGGGTAAATAAACTATGGTTTATCTGTAGATAAAATACTCATCAGCCAGTAAATATCATATTATATAAGAATATCAGATAACATAAGAAAATGTTCTCGGTATATTGTTAGGTAGAAAGAAAAATCAAGTTACGGCCCAGCACAGGGGCTCACACCTATAATCTCAGCACTTTGGGAGGCTGAGGCAGGCGGATCACTGGAGGTCAGGAGTTCGAGACCAGCCTGGCCAACGTGGTGAAACTCTGTCTCTACTAAAAATACAAAAAATAGCCGGGTATGGTGGTGTGCACCTGTAGTCCCAGCTACTCAAGAAGCTGAGGCAGAAGAATCGCTTGAACCTGGGAGGCGGAGGTTGTACTGAGCTGAGATCATGCCACTGTACTCCAGCCTGAATGACAGAGTGAGACTTCGTTAAAAAAAAAAAAAGTTACAAAATTATGCACAAATTATGCACAATAGGATCACAATTGTCAACCAAAATATGCACACACATAGTGTAATACTTAAGGGTAGGCTTTAGAATCAGATCTTGGTTCAAATCCCTGTTGTGCCATGTCCTTCCTGGCAGTGTAACCTTGAATAAACTTCCTCTCTGATCTTTAATTTTTTTATTTTAAGACAGGGTCTTGGGCAGATCACAAGGTCAGGAGATCGAGACCATCCTGGCTAACACGGTGAAACCCCATCTCTACTAAAAATACAAAAAAATTAGCCAGGTGTGGTGGTGGGTGCCTGTAGTCCCAGCTACTTGGGAGGCTGAGGCAGGAGAATGGCGTGAACCTGGGAGGCGGAGCTTGTAGTGAGCCGAGATCACGCCACTGCACTCCAGCCTGGGCGACAGAGCAAGACTCTCTCTCAAAAACTAAAAATAAAAAAGAAGACAGGGTCTCCCTATGTTGCCCAAGCTGGTCCTGAACTCCTGGGCTCAAGGGATCCTCCTGCCTCAGCCTCCCAAAGTGCTGGGATTACAGGTGTAAGCCACCACACTCAGCTGAGATCTTTAATTTTTTTAATCTGTAAATGGGCATAATATTAATTTCATTTTTTTTTTGAGACGGAGTCTTGCTCTGTTGCCCAGGCTGGAGTGCAGTGGCGCGATCTTGATTCACTGCAAGCTCCGCCTCCCAGGTTCACACCATTCTCCTGCCTCAGCCTCCCAAGTAGCTGGGACTACAGTCGCCTGCCACCAAGCCCAGCTAATTTTTTGTATTTTTAGTAGAGACGGGGTTTCACCGTGTTAGCCAGGATGGTCTCAATCTCCTGACCTCATGATCTGCCCGCCTCAACCTCCCAAAGTGCTGGGATTACAGGCGTGAGCCACCGCGCCCAGCCAATTTCATAGCTTTTATGGGGATTAAATGATACATAGTTCTTAGCATATGCATACTAAATGCACAATAAATAGTGGTAATTAAATTCATAGGAAAAATACTAGCAGGATCCGCTCTAAAGGTAAACAGGTATTAGCTCTGCAGAGTGGAATTTTAGGTAGATAATTTTTCTCTTCCTTGTACATTTTTGTATTTTCTAAAATTTTCATAGTAAACTTTCACTAATTTTGCAATTTAAAAAATAATTTTAAATTTTTTAAAATAGGTGGGGCATGGTGGCTCATGCCTGTAATCCCAGCCTGGCCAACATGGTGAAACCCTATCTCTACTAAAAATACAAAAAATTAGCTGGGCATGGTGGTGCATGCTTGCAGTCCCAGCTATCTGGGAGACTGAAGCAGGAGAATGGCTTGAACCTGGGAGGCGGAGGTTATAGTGAGCCAAGACCGTGCCACTGCACTCCAGCCTGGGCGACAGAGCCAGACTCTGTCTCAAAAAAAAAACAGTTAAATAATGGCCAAATGTTTTAGGCCCAGGAAATGTAACTTAAGGAAATTCACCCAAAAAAAGGAATAAACAAAGAAATGAAACAAAAAGCAAAAGAGAGGACATTTGAATGAAACTCCAGTGGCTGTCCGGGCATGGTGGCTCACGCCTGTAATCCCAGCACTTTGGGAGGCCGCGTGGAAGGACAGCTTGAGCCCAAGAGTTCAATACCAGCCTGGGCAACATAGTGAGGCCCCATCTCTACAAAAAAATAAAAAGATTAGCCAGGTGTGGTGGCACATGCCTGTAGTCCTAGCTACTCGGGAGGCTGAGACAAGAGAATCACCTGAGCCCAGGAGTTTGAGGCTGCAGTGGGCCATGATCATACCACTGCACTCCAACCTGGGCAATGGAACAGCAACCTGTCTCTATTTTAAAAAGAGAAACTCCAATGGCCATGGCCTGTTTTCTTTCTTCTGTGCTGTGGGTGCCTAACCAAGCAGTGGCAGGCTGTGTGACCAGGGACCTACATAACACCAAGTCCAGTGGGACTTTAGCTCTGGGCACAAATGTTGCAGAACTGTAAGAACGGCAGGCAGGTGGGGCCCACAAAACATGGGCAGATGATGGTGTCCTGACCCCAGGATGTATGAATTCAGGTAAGCATTTTATAGTGGACATGAGTTAACGAGGAATCAGCAATTAGTGATCCTTTCCCAATAAGGTATAGAATTTTGTAGAACACTTTACCTTTTCTTCTGGACATGGAGTTATCCATGATTTGCATTTGCCAGTCATGTCACCAAGGGTGGTCTCTTTGCCATTATATACATAAACTCGGCCATCTTCTCCCCCAATCAGTCCAGAGGTTACATCTGCTATCCTCAGGGGGGCTGCCATGATGATTTCATCTGAAAACAATAAAAACCGGCAGAAGAAAGTATTTGACTCCTCACTGTCATCTTTTCCTTGTTCCGCTACTGGATCCTAACCCAGCCTCCTGCAAATAATATTAGTGTCTCCTTTAGTCTGCCGTGATTTCATCCTGGCAAAGGCAAAGGCTTTTGTTTCCTACTTCATTCATCAACAGCAATTACTACAGGTGATTCTCATATGACCACCTTCAAGAAGTGCAACTCCCTCTCTGGTCTTGCCTGATTCAAGATCTGTCTATAGGTCCTTGGGCCACTGGGCTGTCAATTATAAGGGCAGAGCCCAGATGATCCAATTAGGGGACCCACCCACTGGGCAAAGGGACGCAGTTCTTGTCAAAGGGTCCAGTTCCTTTCTTACCTAAGCCATCATCATCCAGGTCACTCAAGTGCAGAACGCCACCAAATCGGGAGAAGCGGCGGTCTCCGCTGAAGGTGCTGAGCAGCGGAGGCTGCACGTCAGATGTGAGTGCGTACATGCGAGCGGCTCCGCCTTGGTGCAGGGTCACGGTCAGGAATGCCATCTTAGACATGTCATCTGAAACGAACCACAGTTCCTGCTGGCCTCACAAAAATGAAGGTATTACAGAACACGGAATAGCACCCCATCCTCAAGTGACACTGATCACTCGGGATCCTACAGGACAGTCGGTTTCGGTGCTGGTCATCTCCGGCAGTCAGGGAGGTACAACCAGCTTGGGCACCAAGGCACAAACACCAGAGAGCTTCAGTGATTTCCCTCCAGGCAGATATTCTTTTTTCCAGTCTTATCCCCATAATACAGTCTCCACACAACCACCTTTTTATTTTCTCATATCACAAACTGCCTAGGTCACCCCCATGACTGACACATCCAAACGCAAGTGGACTCTGGATGGAGTCCAAACTCTTCACAAGGCCTCACAGAATCTAACTCCCACTTGGGGATCTAGCGCCATTAACCCTTTCACCCACACTTCACCATAATGAACTTAAACCACAGCCCAATCTATGTCTTAAATTTGGGCCTTTGGACATGATGTGTTCTCTGCCTGTAATAGAGGCATATGCTCCTCGTGCTCCCCCTGTCCACATCCCTCTGCTGGCTACTCCTGCTCACCCTGCAGAATTTGGCTCAGGTGTCCCCTCCTCTGGGAAGCCTTTCCTAATCTCCCTGGTCTAGAGAAGAGGCCGCTTCCATGTGCTCCCGTACATAGTAACACCGAGTCCAGTGGGACTTTAGCTCTGGGCACAAACGCTGCAGAACCACAAGAACTGCAGACAGCTGGGGCCCACAAAACATGGGCAAGTGATTGTGTCCTGACCCCAGGACCTCTGAGTTCAGGTAAGCATTTTACAGTGGACATGAGTTGTGCCCAGTGCCTTCCGAATACCCATGGCAGGGCAGCATCGCTCTGCATTCACTTCTGTGTCTCCTGCATCAGGCGCCCATTCCACAAGCAATGGGGTCACCTCTCTCTCTCTATCCACTGTACCTAGCATAGTGCTTGGTTCTGTACAAGTATTTAATAAAGTGTTTTTTGAATTAATGAATTTTGAACAAACTCAAAGTTAGTTGTTGGAATTTCACTGTAAACTTTATTATTTGGAACACAGCTTTGATTTCAGAAATATAAATGGCACCTGTGGGTTGGTGGGGCTGGTGGCTCTCTGAGAAGTTTGCTGTACACTGACAAAGTGTCAGTGCTTGGATACAATCTCACGTCAGCATCCACTGAGTTTTGTGTGTAAAACTGAGCTAATTCGACCTGTGTTTTCGGACAAATTTGTGCCTTGTTTATGGGAAACTGTCCGCTAGAAGCCACTGAGGGCTCAAAGCAGAGTCAGCAACAACAGTCAGATATAACAGCTAGAAAACAGTAGGAAATAAGAAACAGTATTTTAAAAGCTCAGCAATCTGGAGCTTTCTGATACAGGGTAAACAACCTGACCTAACACATATGTCTCCTAAGAGAACAATGTGCCAGTACAATAGTTAATATTCAGAGTGAAAGCCCAAAATATCAAGAAAAGTTGAAATAAGCGAAAATCTTCACTCCTTTTTTTATTATTGAGATTGAGTCTCCCTCTGTCACCCAGGCTGGAGTGCAGTGGCGCGATCTCAGTTCACTGCAGCCTCCACTTCCTGGGTTCAAGCGATTCTCCTGCCTCAGCCTCCCAAGTAGCTGGGACTACAGGCGCGCGCCACCACACCCAGCTAATTTTTTGTATTTTTAGTAGAGACGGGGTTTCACCGTGTTAGCCAGGATGGTCTTGATTCTCCTGACCTCCTGATCCGCCTGCCTCAGTCTCCCAAAAGTGCTGGGATTACAGGTGCAAGCCACCGCACCTGGCCACATTCCCTTTCTTTTGGTGCTTCCTAAAGGAACCATGAGCTCCCTGGAGCGCCCAGGAATACAGTAACACTTCCAGCTCTCTGTCTACTCCCTGCTTCAGTCCTTTCATGGCAAGAGGGTACCTGAGGCTTCTCCCTCTGGCTCTGCCGCCACAGGATGAACACTGGCCCCACTGCATGTGGGAGAATCTCAGAGAAGTCACCCCAAGGTATAGCTTTTGGAGCAAGAATTAGGAAGACTGAATAGGGTTGCCCATTGAGACTGTGTTCTCTAATCCAACTATGTCAGCTCTTCAAAAGTACATATTTTGATATCCCTCTGAATGATTCATGAATCTATTTCAGAAATGATTTGAAATGCACAAGGATGAGGAAGAATTGTAATTAATCAATACTCCCAAATCTCTAACATGCATCACAGTCTGTTAAAGAACAGAAGCATATAATTTAAAATAATTTCATCAGTGTTTTCTTAATTCTTCAGAATTAAAACAGAAGAATCTAGACACTTGGAAATTTCAGTCATTCAAAACACCTCACCCTCTCAATCATGCAAATTAAACAATGGATTATCATACACATTTAGACAATTAAGGAGAAAAAAATGAGGTAATGTTGTAGGCATTTCTGTATTATTTCAGTACTGAAAATAATTCTGAAGAACTTTGGCTTTTAAAAGGGCTACATGCAGAGGCCTTTACGAATTCACAAATTCTAGAATGCTACATAACACAGAATTCCTTCTGTAATGCTTATACCTTCTAGTTAACATAGAATTCCTTCTGTAATGCTTATACCTTCTAGTTAACATAGAATTCCTTCTGTAATGCTTATACCTTCTAGTTAACATAGAATTCCTTCTGTAATGCTTATACCTTCTAGTTAACATAGAATTCCTTCTGTAATGCTTATACCTTCTAGTTAACATAGAATTCTTTCTGTAACGCTTAAACCCTCTAATTAAGGACCATTATCTTTTAGACCTCCACATTGCCTTCATTTCTGCCACGAGCACTAGTCCCTAGGGTTGTGTTTGGGATGCGGGGATGGCAAGTATTTTTTAAATAAACACACAAGTGTTTTACTTCTCATGTGGAACTTTTCTTCCAGGGGAGGGAGCAGAAAACAAAAGAGCTATTGTAAAATACAGGTGCATCTCACCAACTCTACTCTCTTGAAAACCACAGGAAAGAGGATATCATCTTGTAATGTGGTTCATATTTGTGTCTCAGGAAAACTATAAACCTGCCGGGCATGGTGGCTCATGCCTATAATCCCAGCACTTTGAGAGGCTGAGGCAGGAGGATCACTTCAGCTCATGAGTTCAAGACCAGCCTGGGTAATGCAGTGAGACCCCATCACTACAAAAAGTAGGGTGTGGTGGCATGTGCCTGTAGTCTGAGCTACTCAAGAGGCTGAGGTGGGAGGATCGCTTGACCTCAGGAGTTCAAGGTTACAGTGAGCTGTGATTACACCATTAAACTCCAGCCTGGGCAATAGAGCAAGACCCTATGGCTTAAAAAGAAAAATTATCAACTATAAGTTACTTAATGTCACCAGCTTTCAGGATTACTGCAAAATAGTCAAAACTATGAAGATGTCAAGAAGATCTTCTATATTTGATCATTATCAAAAGTGTGAAAAATACTAAAAAAAATAAATAAATAAATAAGAAGCATAATCCAGGTGTGGTGGCACATGCCTGTGGTCCCAGCTACTTGTGAACCTGAGACAGGAGGATCACTTGAGCCCAGAAGTTCATAGCCAGCCTGGGCAACATAGCAAGACTCCATCTATTAAAGAAAAAAGCATAAAGAGGAAAATGTATATACTATATATATTTCTTTCTGGAAAGTGAGATAGGTAGGTAGGTAGGCAGATATCTATAAACATACATTTTAAACAAAATGGAGATTTTGTGGATTATAAAATTTTAAATCTGATTCTTTTCACATTTAGGCTATTTCTAGCTTTTTATTACTATAAATAATACAGCCATCCCTCAGTATCCATGAGGGATTGGTTCCAGGGCCTCTCACAGATACCAAAATCCACGATGTTCAAGTCCCTGATATAAAATGGTAGTGACTGGGTGCAGTGGCTCATGCCTGTAATCCCAGCACTTTGGGAGGCCGAGGCGGGCAGATCACCTGAGATCAGGAGTTTGAGACCAGCCTGGCCAAAATGGTGAAACTCCATCTCTACTAAAAATACAAAAAAAATAGCTGGGCATGGTGGTGCGCGCCTGTAGTCCCAGCCACTCAGGAGACTGAGGCAGGAGAACTGCCTGAACCTGGGAGGCAGAGGCTGCAGTGAGCTTGAGATCACACCATTATACTCCAGCCTGGACAAGAGAGCGAGACTCTGTCTCAAAAAAAAGTATATCAAAAATCTCAAATTTAGATTAATCTGTGCCTTATAGCTGTGATTCCCAAACTGCACACTGAAGCGCTTCAGTGAACTCGCAAAGATGCTGTAGATATTTTGACATTTCAAAGATAACAGTGACATCTGACACCACATGAACTACTAGGTGGAGGCCGGTCACAGTTACGACACGAGAGCCCTGCATTCCTTTCAGTGATGCCACATCTTTGCAAAGCTGCGTATTCAGGGATGGTTGTGATAAAATGCAGGTACTATGCAAAAATTGCTGTGGATTAGGAAATGAGGGAAGTTGTGTCTAACCTGATTCCAAGACTTGAAAAGCTGTAGTGCCAAGAGAAGCTAAGTGGTTAGGACATAAATGCAGGGCATGTGCCCATGTGGTCACACAGGCACTGCATTTAGAAAGAACCTATGTCTGTCTTCATGTTGTCCTGTCTCTGACTTGAAATTGTCAACAATTTTTTAACAAGGGGCCCTGCATTTTTATTTGGAACTGGGCCCCACAAACTGTGTGGGTGAAATACAAGTAAAATACAAGTAAAATGGGAAAATCTGAACAATGTGGGTGAAATATATCAATAACAATAACCTGATTGTGACATTAATTTATATTTATATATAATATAGTTATATATACATTCATATATTATATATACATAGACACATACATGTATATATAATATATACATATTATATACATTTATATCATATGTTAGCATACTTATATACACATATGTTATAAATTAGCATATTATATACATACATAAAAGTTATAATTAAACTTATTTTCTATTTTTATTTTGTTGTGGGAAGTCAAGTACCCACAACAATATGAAGCCAGGAGAAGAACAGAAATTGTGAAGATTTCATGGACACTTATCACTTCCCCCGTCAATACCCTTGTGATTTCCTATGCCTGTCTTTACTTTAATCTCTTAATCTCGTCATTTTCGTAAACTGAGGAGGATGTATGTGATGACTGCGTTAACTGCACAAATTGTTTGTAGAGCATGTGTGTTTGAACAATATGAAATCTGGGCACCTTGAAAAAAGAACAGGATAACAGCAATGTTCAGGGAACAAGAGAGATAACCTTAAACTCTGACTGCCAGTGACCTGGGCAGAACAGAGCCATGTTTCTCTTCTTTCAAAAGCAAATGGGAGAAATATCGCTGAATTCTTTTTCTCAGCAAGGAACATCCCTGAGAAAGAGCATGTGTCCCTGAGGGTGGGCCTCTAAAATGGCCCCTTTGGGTGCGGCCGTCTTTTATGGTAGAGCTGTAGGGATGAAATGAGCCCCAGTCTCCCATAGTGCTCCCAGGCTTATTAGGACAAGGAAATTCCTGCCTAATAAATTTTGGTCAGACCGGTTGTCTGCTCTCAAACCCTGTCTCCTGATAAGATGTTATCAATGACAATGTGTGCCCGAAACTTCATTAGCAATTTTAATTTCACCCCGGTCCTGTGGTCCTGTGATCTCACCCTGCCTCCATTTGCCTTGTGATATTCTATTACCTTGTGAAGCCCGTGATGTCTGTGACCCACACCCTATTCGTATACTCCCTCCCCTTTGAAAATCACTAATCAAAACTTGCTGATTTTGCGGCTTGTGGGGTGTCACAGAACCTACCGATATGTGATGTCTCCCCCGGACGCCCAGCTTTAAAATTTCTCTCTTTTGTACTCTGTCCCTTTATTTCTCAAACCAGCCGACGCTTAGGGAAAATAGAAAAGAACCTACGTGAAATATCGGGGGTGAATTTTGCCTGATATCTGGCTGAATTTCCTGATATAATTTATTTATTTTTTAAAAAATGGGATCTCACTCTGTTGCCCAGACTGGAGTGTAGTCGTGCGATCATAGCTCACTGCAGCCTTGAACTCCTGGGCTCAAGTGATCTTCCCACCTCAGCCTCCTGAGTAGATGGAACTACATGTGCCCATCACCATGCCTAGCTTTTTTTTTTTTTCCTGTAGAGATGGGGTCTCCCTATATTGTCCAGGCTGGCCTCAAATTCTTGGGCTCAAGCAATCTTCCCACCTTAGTCTCCTGAGTAGCTAGGACCAGAGGTGCATGCCACCACATCCGGCTAATTTTTGAGATGGAGTCTCACTCTGTCACCCAGGCTGGAGTGCAGTGGCGCAATCTCAGCTCACTGCAAGCTCTGGCTCCGGGGTTCACGCCATTCTCCTGCCTCAGCTTCCTAAGTAGCTGGGACTACAGGTGCCCACCACCACGCCCAGCTAATTTTTTGTGTTTTTAGTAGAGACAGGGTTTCACGGTGTTAGCCAGGATGTCTCGATCACCTGACCTGATGATCCGCCCACCTCGGCCTCCCAAAGTGCTAGGATTACAGGAATGAGCCACTGCGCCTGGCCCAATTTTTTAAATTTTTTGTAGAGACTGGGTCTCACTGTGTTGCCCAGGCTGGTCTTCAACTCCTGGGCTCCAGTGATCCTCCTGCCTTAGCCTCCCAAAGTGCTGCGATTACAGGCATGACTCACCATGCCTGACCTTCTATTTTATATTGTACTTTATCATAGGAAAAAAAATTATCAAGAGAGTAAGGGCACCGAAACCAAGAAAGTTTGAGAAACTCTAATTCACAACACTTGGGTAGAAAGAGTGGTGAAGAAAATAAAGTTAATAATGTGTGTTGCAAGAGCTTAGAAATCATTCCCTAGACTCTGAAAAGCAAAAATGATTCTGCGGCTGACTGCTATGGTTACTATTTGAGACCGTCATTACAGCAATTACTACTGTCACTGCTTGAGACCGTCATCACAAGACTGAACAAAGGAGGACGAACGTAGAAGTGAAAACTTAAAGCAAAACAAACTGTTTTAAAGGAAGGGGAACCGAGGAAGAAGAGAGCTCCCTGCTTCTAGTGAGCAAAGGCAGCTAGCTCCTGAGCTTCCACAGCCCTCCCCATTTATTGGTTAGCAAGAGCAGGGAGGAGGAGGTAACGATTGGTCAGCTGCTTAATTGATCACAGGTTCATATTATTATTAACAGGCTTCAGATGTGCCTAATCACAAGAAACACTGCACTTGGGGCGTGACTGTCCTCAGCTTTCCTTCTGGGTGGCAGACGCAGTTTGTCAGTTTGCCAACATTCTGCATTTATGAGAAACAGTTTTGCTGCTTACTCAAATAGCCTCCAGTGGTATACTGAGTTATCATGACCGTCATTCTTTTGGTCTCCAACATGATTCCAAAGCTAAGTCAGCACTTTTTTTGTTATAATGCTGTGTCTTCGATTTAATGAAAAGTTTAGCCATTCCTTTGCCTAATCCACTTTTTTTTTTTTTTTTTTTTTTTTTGAGACTGAGTCTCACTCTGTCACCCAGGCTGGAGTGCAGTGGTGTCATCTTGGCTCACTGCAACCTCTGCCTCCAGGGTTCAAGCAATTGTTGTGGCTCAGGCTCCGGAGTAACTGGGGTTACAGGTGCGTACCACTATGCCTGGCTAATTTTTGTATTTTTAAGTAGAGACAGGGTTTCACCATGTTGGCCAGGCTGGTCTCTAACTCCTGACCTCAACTGATCCACCCACCTCTGCATCCCAAAGTGCTAGGATTACAGGCGTAAGCCACTGCACCCCGCCTGCCTGACCCACTTCTGCTTATTATTCAAATCTTTCCCATATTGCAAGAAACAACAACCTTTCTGAAAAATAGTTTGATGATATATAACAAGAGCTTTTAGAAAGATTAGAACCTCTACTCCAGGAATTCCATCTCCAGGAATCTATCCAAAAAACTAATCAGAAAGGCAGTCAAAGACTAGGTACATGAGTGTTCAATAATTCCTTATTCACAATAGTGTAAAACTGGAAACAAGCCTACAATTCCAGCAACAGGATGATGTTAGTAAATGTTGGCATTAAAAAAATGCAATGCAGATGTCAAAAATCATGCTTTAGAATATTTACTAACATGAGAATGTGCTTAAGATATAAAATAAGTAAAAAAATTAGGCATGACAATATCATATATAGCATAAGCTTCAGTTTTTAAATATCTGGGTAAGGGGTGATTTTTTTTTTCCTTCTATATATTTCCTTGTATTTTCACAAGTTTCCACAATAAGCATAATTCACCTTTATAATCTGGGAGGAAATAGTTCTTCTTGTTGTTTTTTTTTTAAGAAAAGACTATCTTTCCCATAAATTAAAATAATGGTTTACTAAAGTATGTCTTCAGGGGTGGGTGCAGTGGATCATGCCTGTAATCCCAGCACTTTGGGAGACTGAGGTGGGAGGATTACTTGAGCCCAGGAGTTAGAGACAAGTCTGGCCAACATGTTGAGACCCTCTCTCTATAAAAAATAAAAAATTAGATAATGTGGTGGCTGACTGCCTGTAGTCGCAGCTACTCAGGAGGCTGAGGTGCAAGGATCACTTTGCCCAGGAGGTCAAGGCTGCCATAAGCCATAATCGCACGGCTGCACTCCAGCCTGGGTGACACAGAAAGACTGTCTCAAAAAAGAAAAATAAAAGATAGGTCCTCATAGTGGACCTGTTCCTAGTGAACTGACTTATACAATTTTTCTCTAGCTCCAAGTTCCATGGGATAGGGGCTTTAAAAATACACTAAGTTACTTTCATATGTCATTTTCAACAAACCTTTGAAATACAGATTTTATTTTATTTTTGAGATGAAGTCTTGCTCTGTTGCCCAGGCTGGAGTGCAGTGGTGTGATCTTGGCTTACTGCAACTTGTGCCTCTCAACATTCAAGTGATTCTCCTGCCTCAGCCTCCCGAGTAGCTGGATTACAGGTGTGCACCACTATGCCTGCCTAATTTTTGTATTTTTAGTAGAGGCAAGGTTTCACCATGTTGGCCAGGCTGGTCTCCAACTCCTGACCTCCGGTGATTCTCTCACCTTGGCCTCCCAAAGTGCTGGGATTACAGGTGTGAGCCACCACACCCGGCCTGAAATAGATATTTATAATTTGTTTTGTAGATGGTGATACAAAAGTTCTGAGAGGTTAAGTAACTTCCCCAAAGTTACATAGATTGCTATTAATTAAAAAAGGAAATATTGAAACCTAGAGCTGTTCAGCTCCAGATCTCATCACTTTCTTCCAATACGATGTGTACAAGGAGCCACATGACTGAAAGGAAGCAAAGTTTCACGGTGTGTGACCTACCGTACGTCGGGGCTCCAACCAGCAGCACTTGTGTCAGAGTCCCATTCATCAGTACGTGGCCACTGGACAGGGAAGTACCCAGTTTCCCCATTGCCTGTGAGATACAATAGATCAATATTGCGTAGGTGAGAAAGCTTCCTTGGAGTGTCCACTCTCCTGTGGGGGGGAGGGCTTGTCATACCTTGTCTCCAGAAATCGTAAACCAGCTTTGGCCGTTTGGTGGGAAGTAGCCATACACCCTCCCAAGGCTCTTTTTCTCATCTCGGATGTGTAACAAATGGCCCAGCCTAGAAGGAAGCACATTGGGCTTAGCTGCCAGGGCACAAGACTGACAGCTGGCCAGGTACTCAGGTGCAAGGAAAGGAAATGCACCTCCCCCCATCCAGGCCTCCCAGCAGGCTCTCTGTCTCTGTGACCCTAGGCCTGGAAGTGTGGGGATTATTGGAGTTAATCGCAACATCCAGGCTCTCCAGGTGCCACACCCACCATCCTGCCTCCCAACTGACAAGCCTCCCAGCAGACTCTCTGGGATAGAGATACAGGGGTACCTACTGTTATGGGCTCAGTGGTGGTCCCCCCAATCCCTACACTGAAGTCCTAACCCCCAGTATCTCTGAATGTGACTATTTGAAGACAGAGTCTTTGAAGAGGTGATTAAGTTAAGATGAGGTCATTCGGGTGGATCCTGATCCAATAGGACTGGTGTCTTTCAAAGAAGAGGAGAGGCAGGAGGATCACTTGAGGTCAGTTTGAGACGAGCCTGGGCAATGCTGCAAAAACCCATCCCTACAAAAATGTTTTTAAATTGAAAAAAAAAATTAGCTAAGCATGGGCACACACAACTTGTAGTCCCAGCTATTCAGGAGGCTGAGGCAGCAGGATGAGTTCGAGGCTGCAGTGAGTTACCACTGCCCTCTGCAACAGAGTGAACCCTCACCCCCTCCTCCCAAAAGAAAAAACAGAAGTGAGGAATGGGGCACAGACACACACACAGGGAAGACAGCCATCTGCAAGCCAAGGAGAGAGGCCTCAGGAGAAACCAACCCTCTGACCTCAACCTTGATCTTGGACTTCTAGCTTCCAGAACTGTGAGAAAATAATACACTTGTCTATTTTTAAATTTCTAAGGAGGAGAATTTGCAACCTTGCCCAGAGCCTTGGCTTTTCCTTCGAAAGTCAAGCATTTCCTAGCCCTTTTCCCTAAGCCTGACGCTCAGTGCGCTCCACAGCAGCAGGTACCTGCCCCTGTGTTCATGGTTCCCAGCCCCCAGCATCAGCCTCACCTGCTGGCATTCTTCCAGGTCGGGCTCCCAACCAACAGCAAGGTTCTGTTGTCTACAGTGACACCGTGAAGGGAATATCCAAACCAGGAGAAGTCTTCCTCGCCTCTCACCGTCCAGTTGGCTGCCTCCACGTTCAGTTTTTCTAAAGAAGACAACTCGTCCTTTTTACTAACACTTTAAGTGAGAGAACTACTGGGATGAAAATAAAGGGTCCTTTTCGTAGCCTAATAGAAGTTGGTTCATTTTGCTGAGTTTTTGCCAGAGGTCTTATATGTCCCCATGCTGATCCCAGGAC
Organism: Pongo pygmaeus; assembly: GCF_028885625.2. Taxonomy (NCBI): domain Eukaryota; kingdom Metazoa; phylum Chordata; class Mammalia; order Primates; family Hominidae; genus Pongo; species Pongo pygmaeus. The sequence goes on from NC_072378.2 coordinate 24,534,838, forward strand.
CCCAACGTCATTGAATCTCACAATTCATACGAGAAATACATTTTTAGAGCTCACTTGTGTGGAGCAGAGGATGCTATTTAAAAAGGCTCTGGGCCAGGTGTGGTGGCTCACACCTGTAATCCCAGCACTTTGGGATGCCGAGGTGGGTGGATCACCTGAGGTCAGGAGTTCAAGACCAGCCTGACCAATATGATGAAATCCCGTCTCTACTAAAAATACAAAAATTAGCCGGGCATGGCGGCATGCGCCTGTAGTCCCCACCTGTAGCCCCAGCTACTCAGGAGGCTGAGACAGAATTGCTTGAACCTGGGAGGTGGAGGTTGCAGTGAGCCAAGATAATGCTACTGCACTCCAGCCTGGGTGACACAGGGAGACTCTGTCTTAAACAACAACAACAACAACAACAACAACGGCTATGGACAGTCGAGAGCACCACTGAGATGCCTTTGGTGCAAAGCCTTCTCAGGGTTTCTATTTTACATGGAGACACTATAGGAATAGTCTATTTTCCCTCTTTGGCTCTCTACCTAGAAATTGTGGGTCACCTTTTGTATTTTCAGTGAATCTATGCACATCACTTGCCAGAACATCTTTAAGAGTAACAGACTGTTAGAAAATGTTGGTGAAATGATATGGAATAAGGAAAAAGGACATAAACCTCTATGCAGGATAAGTTATCGTAGACACACACAGCAGCCATGGTCTCCACCCATTCCCCGTCAGGCGCTACCTTTGTCGCTCAGGCTGGGGCCAGAATAAAACGCAGCCACAATTCCCTTCTGCCTCCCTCCACCTGGTGCAAAAGGGGAGCCGATGACCAGATCGGGCTCACTGTCTCCATTCACATCTGCAGCCAAGAGACTCCAGCCCAAGTTACAGTAGATGTCCTTAAGAAGAAACCAGGAAAGCACATTTTACCCAGCCCTAGTGGCAGTTAGGATACAGCGAGTTCTAGGTTTCTGCACCTGGCTAAAGTGGTAAACATACCTGGCAAGAAATGGTGATGTTAGGGGAAGAAGACATTCTTCCTTGTTTGGAACCAAAGTAGACATACACAGCACCCTAGGTAAGGACAAACAGCAGATAGACATGAGGCTCTGGTGGTGACCCAAGAACCTTAAATAACAGAAGACAAAAAGGCCTGACTCTGGGTCCAGGTATGGTGGCTGATGCCTATAATCCCAGGGCTTTGGGAGGCCCAAGTGGGAATATTGCTTGAGGCCAGGAGTTCAAGACCAGCCTGGACAACATAGTGAGATCCTGTGTCCACGAAAAAAAATCTTTTTAATTACAGTGAGACCTTGTCAAATTATCACCACCCCCAATGATTGGGAGCTTAATGACAGACAGAAATCCATCCTATGCATTGCTGCTGGGCTCAAAGGAATTTTTTAAAAATCTGTCACTTCCATCAGACTATGAGAGTCTGCAATGCAGAAATGATGTCATTTATATCTTTGTCTCCCTGATGTCTTACTCAAGATCCTCCACACACAATTGTGCAGTGTGCTTGCAGAATGACTTACTCAACTCCTTGCCCACTTCAAGGACCAGCACAGTTTCAGGCTCTTCCATGAAGCCCCCGGCCACAGCCTGTTGTACTCATGGCATATATGAACGCCAACATACCACATCAGTACCACTTGTCTGCCTGAGGATACACGCTGTGCTATTTTATTCTGTGTTATCAATCAGTTCCTCTTATAACTTGCCTGTCTCCATCCTCATTCATTCTACCTGCACTTCTTTTCCATCATAAGCCATGTACTAGGTACACAAATAAGACCAATCTCTTTCCTTCTGAAAGGATGGCACACAGGTCATTATGACACCCAGGGAAGAAGGGGATATAACAGGTACAAGCACAGGATGCTACGTGGGGACAAAGAAGTATCAGCCTCGCCCAGGAGTTAGGTAATAGTTTCTGCAAGAAGTGACTTGTCACTCCTAAAGAAAGACGGGAGAAAAAGCTTTTCAAGCAGAGAAAACTGTACGAGCAAAGGTCGCAAAGTGAGACAGCCTGATGAGTTCAGGATGTGACAGATCGCTGGCATGTCTAGAAATGGAGTGTGAGGAGGAAGGGGCAAGAGGAGAGCCTGCGGAGGGCAGCTGGCAAGGGAGGGCCCTCAACCTCCATGGTCACACATGGCGCCCGGATGCGTGGTGGGAAGCAAGCAAGCCCTGTGGGCCAGGGTCCAGGATCTCTGCCTCAGTAAGAAAGGAGGCAACAGGCAGGGATCCAGCATTTGAGGAGAGGTCCAGGGAAGTCACCTCACTGTTGTGATAACCAGAAACTACAGATTAGCTGGGATTTCTGTCTCCTTTCACTGGCATTCAGCATGGTGGGGGACAAAAAAAGAGCAAAGTACCTGGTGGAATTCGGAAACCATAAGGCCAAAATAAGGCCAGGGAGGCAGCAGCAGGTGCTACAAGGTAATTCAAGGTCACGGCAAGAACCCCATAGGAGCCTGTAATCATCTGCTCACAAATGCTCTGTCTCACACACTGGCTGTCTGCTTTGCTCCAGGGGCTCACCCCAGCGTTGGCCTCCCTCAGAGTCCCCTCCCCGCCACCCCATTCTCCTCCAACCCTACCCCAGCAGCAGCCTTACTTTGTAGGTGAGCTGCTTGGAGCCCACCGAGGGAGCTCCCACGGCCAGGTCAGGCACGCCGTCCATGTTAAAGTCCAACACAGCCAAGGCCGAGCCAAACCGACCTGAGGGCTGAAGAGGCACAAGTTTACTTCCCCTGGGCTGAGCCACGGCCTCAGAAAGAGCACTCCTGACTCCCAGGGAGTAGAGAGGCCTGGGGACCACCCCTGCCCCCCGCCACCCAAAAGCCGAAGGTGCAGCAAGCTGTAACATATCTGCAACATATCAGTTAGGGAGCTCTGCCCTAAGTATATTTTCAGCATGTCTGTCTGCCTTGAGGGGAAGCAGAGATGCTAGAAAGTAGAGGGTCAGTTGTTATGAGTTCTAGATTTGTAGAAAATAGCCTCGTGTATGTTCTGACCCACATTAAGCACAAAACTTATCTTTGAAAGTATCTAAAATAGGCCGGGCACGGTGGCTCACACCTATAATCCCAGCACTTTGGGAGGCCAAGGCAGGTGGATCACCTGAGGTCAGGAGTTCGAGACCAGCCTGGCCAACATAGTGAAACCCCATCTGTACTAAAAATACAAAAATTAGCCTGGTATGGTGGCACATGCCTGTAATCCCAGCTACTCTGGAGGCTGAGGCAGGAGAATCACTTGAACCCGGGAGGCAGAGGTTGCAGTGAGCCAAGATCGTGCCACTGCACTCAAGCCTAGGCAACAGAGCGAGACTCCAACTTAAGAAAACAAAAACAAACAACAACAAAAAAGGAAAGTATCTAAAATAATCATATAACATCAGCAACAATAGCTAACATTTGTTAAATGCTCAGGATGTTCTAGAGCCATGCTGACCAAGGTGGTAGCCCCTAGCCAAATAGGGCTGTTACATTTAAATTTAAAGTAATTAACATTAAATAGAATCAAAAATTCAGTTTCAGCCCTGGAGCAGTGGCTTATGCCTGTAATCCCAGCACTTTGGGAGGCCGAGGCGAGCGGATCACCTGAGGAGTTTGAGACCAGCCTGGCCAACATGGCAAAACCCCATGTCTACTAAACATACAAAAATTAGCCAGGTGTGGTGGCGGGCACCTGTAATCCCAGCTACTCGGGAGGCTGAGGCAGGAGAATCGCCTGAACCTGGGAGGCGGAGGTTGCAGTGAGCTGAGATCATGCCACTGCACTCCAGCCTGGGCAACAAAAGCGAAACTCCATCTCAAAACAAACAAACAAACAGAATAAATAAATAAATAATAAAAATACAGTTTCTCAGTTGCAGTAGCCACATTTCAGATGTTCAAACCCTGTGTTTTATGTCTCCCGCACTGGACAGCACAGCTACAGAACATTCCTATCAGGGCAGAAAGTCTGCAGGATGGTGCTGCTGTAGACATTGTTCTAAGCACTTTAAACGGATTAAGGTAGGAACTGCTAGCATCCTCACTTTAACGGTTTACAGATGGAAAACTCAATCTCTTCAGAGACTTTTTTTTTCCAAAGTGGACTTTCTATATCTTTCTTATCCTACCGTCTGGAATCAGCCTAGACCTGAAAGTAATTCATTGGGTTTTCGAATTCTTTCTCTTTTGTTTTTGTTTTTTGTTTTTGAGATGGAGTTTCGCTCTTCTTGCCCAGGCTAGAGTGCAATGGTGTGATCTTGGCTCACCGCAACCTCCGCCTCCTGGGTTCAAGCGATTCTCCTGCCTCAGCCTCCCGAGTAGCTGGGATTACAGGCATATGCCACCACGTCTGGCTAATCTTGTATTTTTAGTAGAGACAGGGTTTCACCACGTTGGTCAGGCTGGTCTTGATCTCTTGACCTTAGGATCTGCCCGCCTTGGCCTCCCAAAGTGCTGGGATTACAGGCATGAGCCACCGCGCCCAGCCAGGTTCTCCAATTCTTTCACAGCTTACAAAACAATGAATGGCCTTTCACACAGTGGTGCTTGCCACATAACACACATGCTGAAGGACCCATGACCATTATTTATTAGGTAATCTCTCCACACCCGTGTGCAGTGGCATCTATAAGCACTGCCCCTTTCTATAAGGCAGAAACTTGATAAACAAGATAAGATTGCTTGGGGACACAAAACACACTAGGGCAGGGTGGGAACCAATAACTCAGGGCTCTGCCAGCTGAGGACTGGTTCATTTTATCACTATCAGCTGCACCATCCAGCCCTCCTACGGGCCAGCCAGTCATTCCGAGAGGAGCACAGAATTTTAAAGCAGGCCAGGCCTCGAGTTACCTATCATAAACCTTCATTGTACCAATGAGGACACGGAGATGCTCATTGCAGTCAGGGCCTGAGGGCAGGATTCCCATCCTTCGTCCATGCCTTTATCTTGCCATCTTTGAAATTATCAAAGGTCACTAGGGGAGGAGAGCATGGAGCCACTTCCTTTCTCACCCAAGTGGTCTTTAAGAGAGTTTAGCAGCCACAGGAAGCAGCTGCCTCTCTTATTCCCTGTCTATATGCACCCAAAGGTTTACACTTTACACAACAGTCTGACAGGGAAAGGCTTTGTAGAGAAGTAAGAAGCAACAGAATTAGATAGATTTATTTTGGAAATTTTTCATGTGGTGTCAGAAGGCTCTGAAAAATGCTGTCCCTCTGGGACTGTGACCTTACACACTGGCCAGTCACCTTATTTGTACATGTTGGATTCAGAGCTCCTTTCATCAGAGCCTAAACTAGATCATAAATCATTGTACCTCTTATTTTTGAAAGCGTGTGCATGGCTGGGCGTGGTGGCTCACACCTATAATCCTAGCACTTTGGGAGGCTGAGGCAGACGGATCACCTGAGGTCAAGAGTTCGAGACCAGCCTTACCAATATGGTGAAACCCCGTCTCTACTAAAAATACAAAAATTAGCCGGGCATGGAGGTGCATGCCTGTAGTCCTGGCTACTTGTGACCCTGAGACGGCAGAATAACTTAAACCCAGAAGGCAGAGGTTGCAGTGAGCCAAGATCATGCCACTGCACTCCAGTCTGGGCAACAGAGTGAGAGTCCATCTCAAAAAAAAAAAAAAAAAAAGCATGTTCAGGTGTGCCATCTTATTTTCTCTTCACAGGATTAACTTCACAGCAAAAGGGTAAGTGGCTTGCCCAGAACAAGAACCACGACGATCTGACCGGAAGTCTAGGGTTCCTCCCCCTAACATATGACACTCAGAGAATGCAGTGCCAGGCCAGTATCACCAAAAGCCCCACACTCGTTGGTGACTAGTAGCAGGGCTCTGTCTACCCCGCCCCCTCACCCCTGCTTATTGCTGTTACAAAAACTAAAGCCTCTGATGTTAGAAAAACTTTCCAGGACCCTAGCACTCTTGGGAGGAATTAATGCTTGGACTCCACGAGGAACGTTTGTAGTCACTGCGAGTTTTTTCAGGTGATGAATAACCAACCACTTAGGACAAAAGAAGGAAATCTAAAGAAAGTCTGGCATTTAGTTAATAGTGATGTACCAGTGTTGTTTTTATTCTTAATTTTTGACAAGTATACCATAATTATATAAGATGTTAACATAGGGGAAAATGAGTAAACAGTACATGGGAACTCTTTGTACTGTCTTTATACCTTTTCTGTGAATCTAAAATTCTGGACGGGTGCAGTGGCTCACGCCTGTAATCCCAGCACTTTGGGAGGCCAAGGCGGGTGGATTACCTGAGGTCAGGAGTTTGAGACCAGCCTGGCCAACATGGCAAAACTGCATCTCTACTAAAAATAAAAAAAATTAGCCTGGCATGGTGGTGTGCACCTGTAGTACCAGCTACTCAGGAGGCTGAGGCAGGAGAATTGCTTGAACCCAGGAGGCAGAGGTTGCAGTGAGCAGAGATTGCGCCACTGCACTCCAGCCTGGGTGACAGAGCAAGAGACTCCATCTCAAATAAATAAATTAATTAATTAAAATACTTACAAAGTTTTATAAATACATACATTTTGTGTGTGTGTGTGTGTATAAAGAGGTTTTATATTATCAATTATATTATCAAGAAATCACATCCCAACTGGCCACTCAAAGCAGTTCTTAATAGCATGTGTGTTTTTGGAAGGTATTAGACTAATGATAGAATAAAATAAATGATGTAAACATGCTTTTAAAAATAAAAAGTGCTTCACAAATGTACACCACCAGCTGTTACTGTAATTATTCTTGTTATTAGTTACTCATCCTGGAGAATCTGCCACAAAATGCAAGCAGTAGCTATTGACCACTAGAAGAGAAAGGATGAGATGGTGTCTCACCTGGAAGCCTTCAAGGATCCTGTGGGCCTCCTTGTCCAGGTCCAGGTCAACGGGCGGCAGGCCCAGGTCATTGCCGTAGATGAGGTACACGCGCCCGATGTGGATGTGGCCAGGGTGGCTGTAGCCTGGTGCGCCCACCACGAGGTCACCGTGCCCATCCTGGTTGAGGTCAGCTGAGGTCATTGCCCTTAGGGAAGTGAAGGGACCCACCATGGTATGCACTGAGCACTAGGGTTAAAGCCGTCGCCTGCTTCTTTCCTTTCTAGAGCCCAGTCTGTTAACTTTCTCTCACTGACTTTTCCACCCCGCGTGACTGTTGTGAATATTCACTTCTCAGGTTGTATTGTTAGTGTGATTCAGTCTCATTCTTCAAGGGGAAAAATAAAATAAAAATGGACAATTCAAGGCCTCTAAGCATTTCTGGACTACATAACCTGAGAGGATGAAAAGTATACTCATGAAGCTTCTTGTCTTATACACAAAACCAGGGCTTGCCTGAGAGTAGAGAGGAAATTCATGTCCAGCCAAGCCCCGTGGGCCACTTTCTGATCTGCTCAATTCATTTCAATGTGTTACCTGATCAAAGACGAGCTTGTGTGAAATAGACTATGTTTCTACCATAGCCACATAGGCACTTGGTAGTGAGCCAAATCAAGTGTCCAACATATTTAGTAGAGGCTCCTAGATGAGATTCCAAGAGCCACCAGTTATAGAGCTGGATAAACCAAGTCAAAGGTTCAAGTATCACTACTGGGGCTGGAAAGACCAAAAGTCATTTGTTTATTCTAGTTCTTATCACCACATGAAGAATAAATGGCAGGCCAGGCGCAGTTGCTCACGCCTGTAATCCCAGGATTTTGGGAGGCCAAGGCGGGTGGATCACCTGAGGTCAGGAGTTTGAGACCAGCCTGGCCAAGATGGTGAAACCCTGTCTCTACTAAAAATACAAAAATTAGCTAGGTATGGTGGCAGGCGCCTGTAATCCCAGCTACTCTGGAGGCTGAGGCAGGAGAATCGCTTGAACCCAGGAGGCAGAGGTTGCAGTGAGCCGAAATCAGAACAAACGGCAGAACAAAGGAAAAAGGCAAGAGCAGTTGTTTAAGGCTGTGATACCTGGTGGGAGGGACAGACACTCCAGTGGATCCGCTGCTGTTCTCTGCACTTTGGAGGCTCAATGCTGGCCACTAATGGCCTTAGGGATGTCCCTGTGGCTGGCTGTGCTTGTGTAGCTGCCAGCCCAGCAGGAGGACTTTTGGATCTTTTAGTGAGGTGGCCAAGAAGAGCCATTACACACAAGTGAACGACCAGTAAAGACAGCATTCACCTCCCCACCTCCTGCATTAGAGCTGAATGCACACAGGCCCTGAAATGAAGGACTGTCAGGAAATTGTGCCAAGGAAATGCAATGCCCTTTGGAATTAAGGAGTATGATTTTTTTAAAAAGCCTTCATCCAAACTTCCAGAAAATAGTCACTTTTATATACTTGGGCTTAGTTTTGCATGTTGTTGTTGTTTTGTTTTGTTTTTATTGTTTTTATTTATTTATTTTGGGGGCTTAGTTTTGGTTGAATTTTAAAATCAGAGGAATTCCTAACATTCTCTTTATAAAATTGTCATGGTATACCAGCTTTTACCATATGAAGTTATAATATTTAAATCACAACAGCTATCTGCTTATATCCTTCTGATGTGACTAGATTATAAAAGAAATCTGTAAGAATATATCTCCAAGAACATCAGGGCTTTACAAAAATTCCATGAAATAATCCTTTATTGTTGTGATTATTTAGTAAACCGAAAGTTCCTTGTATTTAAACATATTTGACCAAGTGTAAGGAGATCATTTCATTGTTACAATAACCATTAAATTAATGCTTTTGGCCAGGTGCAGTGGCTCATGCTTGTAATCCCAGCACTTTGTGGGGCTGAGGCAGGTGGATCGCTTGAGCCCAGGAGTTTGAGACCAGCCTGGGCAACATAGCAAGACCCCATCTCTAGTACAGAAAAAAATGTTTTTTAAATCAAATAAATTAATGCTTTTGTTGATGATGAATTGATTGACAAACAAGGTGCTAACAAGCACCATTTAAAACAGTTGCAGAGGGCTGGGCACAGTGGCTCATGCCTGTAATCCCCAGACTTTGGGAGGCCAAGGTGGGAAGATCACTTGAGCCCAGAAGTTCGAGATCAGCCTGGTCAACATGGTGAAACCTTGTCTCTACTAAAAATACAAAAATTAGCCGGGCATGGTGGCGCGCACCTGTAACCCCAGCTACTGGGAAGCTCAGGCAGAGAATCACTTGAACCTGGGAGGCAGAGGTTGCAATGAGCCAAGATCAAGCCACTGCACTCCAGCCTGGGTGACAAAGTGAGACTCTGTCTCAAAAATAAAATAAAATGAAATAAAAAACAGTTGCAGAATGACTGAATAAAATTAATACTGAAGAAAACATTCACAAGTTAGATAAACTTATACGTACCAGCCAAGCCTCGCATAAGGAAATGACAAGAAGTAAGATGCTAAGGGGCTGGAGACATGCTTTTGTGACAACTGAGAGTCACCTATGAACATTGTCCTTATGTTCCTTTCCAAAGCCTTGTAGATAAAGGACATGGAATCCTGAAATAAAAAAATCGTTATACAGTAAAGACACATAGCATAATCAACAAAGCTACTGTTTCCTGTCCAAAGTATTGGACTTGTGTAAAGGAAATGAGTTTTTAGAAGTGCTAAACAACAAAATAAAACATTAGTTCCTATCAGCAAGTAAGATCACTTAGGACAGGCAATTAGGATAGTGAAATCATACCCCCAACTTATGCTGAGGGATGGTAGAGTTATGGCCTGAGAGGTTGGGACCAGCATGGGTAGAAAGAGTTATCGCTGTGTCACCAGGCTGGAGTGCAGTGGCACGATCTCAACTCACTGCAACCTCTGCCTCCTGGGTTCAAGCAATTCTCCTGCCTCAGCCTCCCTAGTAGCTGGGACTACAGGTGCTCGCCACCACACCCAGCTAATTTTTGTATTTTAGTAGAGATGGGATCTCACCATGTTGGCCAGGCTGGTCTTGAATTCCTGACCTTAAGCGATCCACCTGCCGCGGCTCCCCCAAAGTGCTGGGATTACAGGCATGAGCCACCATGCCCGGTGGACTAAAATTTTTTAAAAGACAAGTCTGTCCAGGTGCAGTGGCTCACACTTGTAATCCTAGCACTTTAGGAGCCTGAGACAGGAAGGTTGCTTGAGCCCAGGAGTTTGAGACCAGCCTGGGTAACATGGAGAAACCCCATCTCAACAAAAAATACAAAAAATTAGCTGAGTGTGGTAGAGCGTGCCTGTAATCCCTGCTACTTGGGAGGCTGAAATGGGAGGATCACCTGCACCTGGGAGGTTGAAGTTGCAGTGAGCCAAGATCTCACCACTGCACTACAGCCTGAGCAACAAAATGAGACCCTGTCTCAACAACAACAAAAAAAAGAACAAGTCCTTTCAATCTAGAACTTTAATTGTATTTGTATAGGTGTGTGTGTATATATATATATATATATATATATTTTTTTTTTTTTTTTTAACAAATAAACTGGAACAACACCAGGATGCCAAAGATATTCTCCAGACCAGCCAGGCGCAGTGGCTCACGCCTATAATCCTAGCACTTTGGGAGGTTGAGGCAGGTGGATCACAAGGTCAGGAGTTCGAGACCAGCCTGGCCAATATAGTGGAAACCCCGTCTCTACTAAAAATACAAAAATTAGCTGGGAGTGGTGGCAGGCACCTGTAGTCCCAGCTACTTGGGAGGCTGGGCAGGAAAATCGCTTGAACCTGGGAGATGGAGGCTGCAGTGAGCTGAGATCGTGCCACTGCACGCTAGCCTGGGTGACAGAGCAAGACTCTGTCTCGGGAAAAAAAAAAAAAAAACAAGATATCCTCCAAACCACACCCAAGTTGAGATGCGGCTGTATTTGCTGCCAGGCAGACATGAGAGGTCACATGCAGAGTGCTAGGAGCCATATGCCAGAGAATTTGGGGGACAACAAGCCCCTCAGCTTGGGATGCTGAATCGTTCTTAATGTGGTTACTGTGGAGACAAAAACACAAACTAGAGTGGCCCTGAACAAGCTGGCCAGATACTAGATCCATCCAAGTTAAGGGGACACAACTCTAAATCTGCCCAAGGGTGACATGAGACCAAACAAGACTTCCTAGGTCTGCTCCAAAGCAGAGAACAATTGGCTCAAAGCATGAAGGCAGCCCAGATGGCTCAGGCTCTGGGAAAGCACAGGGTCTGAGAATCTTTCAGACACGAGTATGCCCTTCTGCTTTGCCCATTCTAATCTCACTGGCAGGCCATGCATAGATTGCTTCATCCTAAAGCCTAGCTCTGACTTGCTCATTCATCCAGGAAACAATTAATCAGCTCCTACTATATGCCAGGTACCACAACAGACACTGGGAACATAAAGTACCTCCTTAGACAATTCATTTTTTTGCAAAGGAGAAAATCCAAATATGGCAAGACAAAATGACATGTGCTTTGATAGAGGTTCCGCTCCCCGGTCCGGGACCAGCTACATAATTTAAGGAGGCCAGGGCAAAATTAAAACATGCAGCCTTTTGTTAAAAAATTGTTAAAGCCGGGTGCGGTGGCTCACGCCTGTAATCCCAGCACTTTAGGAGGCCCAGGTGGGCGGATTACCTAAGGTAAGGAGTTCAAGACCAGCCTGGCCAACATGGTGAAACCCCGTCTCTACTAAAAATACAAAAAGTAGCCGGGCATGGTGGCAGGTGCCTGTAATCCCAGCTACTCAGGAGGCTGAGGCAGGGAATTGCTTGAACCCGGGAGGCAGAGGTTACAGTGAGCTTAGATGGTACGACTGCACTCTCTAGCTCAGGCGACAGAGCAAGACTCCATCTCAAAAAAAAAAAAAATTGTTAAGAATTTTAAGGCAGTAACAGCAGAGCATTAAACCTAAACCAGACCCTTCCCCAATTCCCAAAGCTGTCTAAACCCTTCTGACATTAAGAGCCCACTACAATCCAATGCCTACTTAGCTTCCTAAGCCTCTCACAGTAACTCATATTCCTTGTCGTGTGTTTCAGGCAAATACGACTACTCAGATTTCCCAACACCTGAAACTTTCCCAACCCACTAACAGAAATGTACTCTCACTGATGAAACACTATCTACTGTCCAAGGCCTAACTTGAATGTCCCCTCCTCCAGGAAGCCTTCTCTGTCTCATAGCCTCCAAGGTGAAGCTTTTCTCCCTGCTTTTTTTTTTTTTTTTTTTTTTTTTTTTTTTTTGAGACGGGGTCACTCTAGCACCCAGGCTGGAGTGCAGTGGTGCAACCTCAGCTCACTGCAACCTCTGCCTTCCAGGATCAAGCAATCCTCCCACCTCAGCCTCCCGAATAGCTGGGACTACAAGTGCATACCACCATGCCCAGCTAATTTTTCTTATTTTTTTGTAGAGACAGGGTCTCATTATGTTACCCAGGCTAGCCTCAAACTCCTGAGCGCAAGCAATCCACCTGCCTCAGCCACTTAAAGTGCTGGGATTACAGGCATGAGCCACCACACCCATTCTCCCTGCTATCTAATGATGCCCTTACCTCACCATGGTATGCGTTGTAGTCTACTCACATAATGGTTATTTCTGTATTTGTCACTCCTTTCAGACTCATATTTTTAAAGGGTCAGAGTTCATTTGTCTTTCATTTTATATCCCCCAGTAGAGTGTCTTCACTTAACAGATAACTTCATTGATGAATTTCATACACAATGGGGCTATGCACAGTGATCCTTCAACATTGTGAACGCCTTTGGGACTAAGTCCAAAGAAGGACTGTCCTGGGTGCCCAGGGTCATCTTGACTTGACAGAGACCACTGAGGTGCAGACTCAGGGCATCTCCAGAACAAACCACATATGGATGCCAAGAGTATTTGCTGGCCTGGCACATGCTTAGGCCCAGGCTGGAGTGCACTGGCATGATCATAGCTCACTGTAGCCTCGAACTCCTGGGCTCAAGCAATCCTCCTGCCTTAGCCTCCGAAGTAGCTGTGACAACAGGCACAGCCATCACACCCAGCTAATTTATTTATTTTTTATAGAGACAAGGTCTTGCTATGTTGCCCAAACAGGTCTCAAACTCCTGGACTCAAGGGATCCTCTCAACTCAGCCTCCCAGCCACCACATCCCACCACAGGTAAATTTCAATGGACAAATAAATACCCAGGGACTCAGCGAAACAAGGTATCTCAAGAAGCAGCATTCCTCTTTCTTTCTCAACTTAGAGCAGAAAATTCTTACCGGGGTCCAGGAATTTACACTAAAGAACACTCCTCTTTCAGTATAGTTTATATTCCTGTCAACACTTTCAGTTAGGGATGTAGTCAAATTTCTGTGAAAATCATTTTTCTGCATCTTCGAGCTGTTGAAGAGAAAAAGGAATAAACTGTTTACGACTGAGAAAACAACCCCCTGTAAAACTGAGTTGAAGAATATAGTCATGTTAATCACAGGTTAAAAGAGTACAAAATTTTAACGTCAGAAAGCTGAAGGAGCAACACAGAAAACAAAGTTTTGGAAAAAAGCTTCATTTCACAAAATCTTTTAGTAAACACATTTCCAAGGCTTAAAAGCCTATCCTTATAAAACATATTTCCTATAATATCAGAGCTCTATGGTAGGAGTAAAAGGCTTCAGTTCTTTCCAGATTATGAAAAAATTTAGAAACAGGTATCAGCTGGTGGGGAAACTGGTATGCAGGCATACCGATTTTTTTTTTTTTTTTTTTTTTGAGATGAAGTCTTGCTCCGTCACCCAGACTAGAGTGCAGTGGCACGATGTCGGCTCATTGCAACCTTCGCCTCCTGGGTTCAAGCAATTCTCCTGTCTCAGCCTCCTGAGTAGCCTGGAACTACAGGCATGCACCACCACACCCAGCTAATTTTTTTGTATTTTTAGTAGAGATGGGATTTCACTATGTTGGCCAGGCTGGGCTCGAACTCCTGAGCTCAGGTGATCCACCTGCCTCGGTCTCCCAAAGTGCTGGAATTACAGGTGTGAGCCATCGTGCCTGGCCAGCATACTGATTTATCTTCAAAGACATGCTAGAATTAATTATACGATAAAAATACATTTTCACATTCAAAGATGTCAACCAGCCATAAAGCAGATGACTCAGGGAGCCAGAGAGGCTTCGGAGATGACTGAAGTAGGGAGTGGACAACAGCCATAAGTGACGGGGCCCTGGGCATGACACCAACTAGTGTCAGGGTTCTGGCAACCCCAAGAAAGACTGCAAGCCTAATCAAAAGGTGCTCAATGTGATTAAAAAACAACAAAAGTATGTTGAAGGAATGGTTTGCTAGGAAAAAAAAAGAAAAAGAAAAAAAAGTTACCCAATTCAAATATAACAAAATGAGGACTTCACTGAACACTTTGTGTAATTTTCATTCTTCCAAAGTGCTAAGATCATTCCTCTCAGTACCTTTATCATTGCAATACTCTATTTTTGAGTATCTCACTCCTGATCATCCTTAAATATCTCGGTTAAGCCATCACTTCTTCAAGGAGAGCTCTTTCGTGCCCAGGGCCAGGACGCTCTGTTGCAAATCCCCAGAGCACCCTGCATTTTTAATTCCTGACACTTAAATATCTGTTAAGCCATCACTTCTTCAAGGAGAACTCTCCTGTGCCCAGGCCAGGACGCTTGCAAATCCCCAGAGCACCTTGCATTTTTTCTTCCTAGCACTTAACAATGTCCACAATTACTTGTTTAGTGCCCATCTACCTGCCAGGCCATATACCCAAGAGCAGGAACTGTTTCTGTCTTGTTCACAATGATCTCTCTAGTGCCTGAACCAGTTCCTGGCACCTACTGATTAATAAATGATATTTTATTATTTGTGTTGTTATATTTTATTAATATACACATATTTGTAATATTAATAACTTATTAAATGAATGCATAAATGACTGGTAGTTGGTACCCGACTCCAGCAGAAAATATCATTTCTTAAAATACAAACCAGGCCTCTGGCCCTTACCACTGAGGGCGTCTCCCGACACTGTCTCATCGATAAATAAATTTTCACGTAAAATCTAGGTAAAGTTTATGAGTAAGAAAATAATATTGATGGTTATACTAACTACATTTCTTCTTTCTTTTATTGAGACAGGATCTCACTCTGTTGCCTAGACTGGAGTGTATTGGCCTGATCTCAGCTCACTGCAGCCTCGAACTCCTAGGCTCAAGCAATCCTCCCGCCTCAGCCTCCCAAGTAGCTGGGACTACAGGCACACACCACCATACCCGGCTAATTTTGTTCATTTTTTGTAGATATAGGGGTTTCACTATGTTGCTGAGGCTGGTCCTGAACTCCTGGACTTAAGGGATCCTCCTGCCTCAGCCTCCCAGAGTGCTAGGATTACAGGTATGAGCCACTGTGCCCAGCCACTAACTACCATTTAAAGAGCAACTCAACATGTGCTAATTGCTTTACATCCACCACTGCATGTCATCCACACCATAATTCTGGGAGTGTTGATTGTGCTTTTTCCATTTTGCAAAAGGAGGAAGCTATAGCTCCAAAAATCAAGCAGCTTGTTTAAAAATCACACAGCTGCATGTGACAAATCTGGAATTTGAACCTACAGCTGTCTTCTCAACAGATCCCATGTTCTCAACCTCTATAGGGCATCTCCTCCAGGTGAGATGTACTTTTTCTATGAAAACTTTTGGAATCCACTTACCCCTGGGTGTGATTTTGCTGGCTGCCACATGCAATGAACAGAGGGTTCTCAGGTAGGTTGCAGTCACTGAGGAAACAGTCAAATGAGTTAGGCATTTGTCTACTTCTTCACAAGCATGAATTTTACCGAGAATCGGCAGTGCGCTTCAATCATCTCCCAAAGGCTTAAAGTGTTCATTATCTAGCCATACAGGACCAATTAAGAGCCCATGTTCTCCCAGAGAGGGTGGATAGGCTGACGGCTATCACTATCATGGTATCCCAGGCAGCCCCACGCTGCCGGTCACCCCAGACTCAGCCTTCCTCTTCCCTCCCCGCTCCACCTGCTGAGCTTGTTCCATGCTAACATGAAATGTCTCAGAATTTGAGACTGTGATCAAAACTGGTTCCCAATTATGTCACCTTCTGCCCAATTATACACATTTATGTCTATATGTGTCTGAATTTCTCAATTTCATTTCTTTAAAAAAATTCCATAATTTCAATAATTAAATAGCTAATGAAGGATCCCCTTTTACAAGTGAAAAAGCCTCTGAGAACGTAAGAGATAAACTCTTCCCATTAGAGGCTTTCCCCCAACACTGAACAGAAGCATTGAGGAAGCAGGTATTAATATAAGAAGAGTATTCTGGAATGAAGACTATCTTAAGATCTGTATGGAGGTCACTGAGGGAGGCTGGGGTAATACAAAAGTAATGTGGAGTGTAGGGGTGAAGAAAATTAGTTGCTGAAAAAGGAATTCCAAAAAGGAGGTGGGAAAAAGCTGAAGGCAAACTCTTCCTATCAAAACATTTCTCTGGCCAGGTTTGAGCTGAGGAAAAGGTTCTCTCTTTGAACCTTTTCTTCTCCACCACAGGATGCAGAAGGCAGCCTTACAGCATTAGCGCTATACTTTCAAATAGTGTTTGAGGTGAGTAGAGTTCTCAGCAATGTAACTACCACTGCTTCATTGCTTTTTTAAGGAAAATATACCAAATAACATAAGTGAGCTTTGGAAGATAACCTGTCTTAGTAAGCTGGGAAATGCCTGTTACTATGAACATATTTATGTTTTCCTTTCTGTTATGAATTTTTTTGTGTTGTCTCTTTTTGGAGACTTCTCTGAATTTCCCATAAATTTTCATAAATTCTGATGAATCTTTCTTTGTATATGTATGCAAAGAAGCAATCAACTCATGGAATTTTATACCTTGGTAAATTGGGACAGGGATCAAGAGACAACAAGAGTAAGGTCCAGCTATACATCTTTCCTCAGCTATTTGGAGAACCAAACGAAAAACGAATACCAAAAAATGTTTTCCAGTTTGGATTATATAAGTAAGTGCAGGTCAATCACTCAAACATGCCCATATGTTATGAGTCCTTCCAATACAAACTTTGCTTCCTTCTAATAATAATAGTAACCAATACTTAGTAAGTGCTTACTCTATGCTAAACCCTTTACATGACTGATCTAATTTACTCCTTACAAAAATCCTATGATAAAAATAGTATTGCTGTCCCAATTTTATAGGTGAGGAAATAAGATTTTGGAAGGTTTAGCAACTTGTTCCAGATAACTCAGTAATGAGTGGCAGATCTCTTAAATTCTGTACAACCACGGCAGTATGCACCTAAAAACCCACGTCCACAGGAGAGCTTGGGGATTTTAGTTGAGGTTTATTTCACTATTAAAAGTGGCATTCATATGAGATTGCTATCCCTGCCAAATTGTTACTCACTGAGTGTTAAAAACAAGTTTATTATGTACCAAGCTAAGGTCGAATTTGTCATCAAAGGGAATTTTGTTTCAAATCAACACAATATATAATTATGGTTAACACTGTTTGGGTACTAGCAAATGTTTATAAGGGTAAAGGAACATCACCCAGTATAATATTCTGGACCTACATTCTGTAGGCCATTCCAACTTATAAACAGCCAACTCTGCTATGATCCTGACCTGGAACAGTCTCCTAGGCACAAGTCCTGCCCAGAGAACCCTCTTTCCCACTGCTGGTGGTACAGCCTAAGCTTCCCACCCTGCCCTTTCCCTGATTCAGGGGCTGCCCTGTGCTTCCTAGCCACACCCACATCTCAACCCGGTTCAGGTCAGTAGTGGGGAGAGGTTGCATGTCCAACAGTATGGTCAGAAATGGGTTCTCTGGGCCAGGCGTGGTGGCTCACGCCTGTAATCTCAGCAGTTTGGGAGACAGAGGTGGGTGGATTACTTGAGGTCAGGAGATCGAGACCAGCCTGGCCAACCAACATGGCAAAACTGTCTCTACTAAAAATACAAAAATTAGCCAGGTGTGGTGGTGCATGCCTGTAGTCACAACTACTCGGGAGGCTGAGGCAGGAGAATCGCTTGAACCCGGGAGGTGGAGGTTGCAGTGAGCTGAGATCGCACCACTGCACTCCAACCTGGGCGACAGAGCAAGACTCTGCCTCAAAAAAAAAAAAAAAAAAAAGAACAGAGAAAAAGAAATGGGTTTTCCAGCCAGGTGTGGTGTGGTGGCTCATGCCTGTAATCCCAGCACTTTGGGAGTCTGAGGCGGGTGGATCACTTGGATCTCAGGAGGTGGAGACCAGCCTGGGCAACACAGTAAAACCTCGTCTCTACCAAAAATACAAACAATTAGCCTGGCGCGGTGGTGTGAGCCTGTGGTCCCAGGTACTCTAGGCTGAGGCACAAGAATCACTTGAGCCCAGGAGGTGGAGGTTGTAGCGAGCTGAGATGATGCCACTGCACTCCAGCCTGGGTGACAGAACAAGACTCCATCTCAAAAACAAAAAACAAAACACATGTGCTCTTAAAAAAAAAAAAGAAAGAAAAAGAAAGAAATGGGTTATCAGAGGAGCCTTGGCTCTCTCTGATCTAGGAGTAGTGTAAGACTCTGTGAGAGTCTAATGATCTACTACAGCTAGAAGTGGGGACAATCACAGTCTACCTTATCTATATTTGGGCTGAGTTTCTGATTAATACTTGTCCTGAGCATGCTTAGGAGAAGAAAAGGAACTGGAGGTTCAGCAGCTGTCCCACGTGGGCCAGATGTCAAATTTCAACAGAATGTTTTACAAATGCATTTATTTCTTATTTTATGTTGGAGTGTGTGTCGGGGCATGTAGCTATGGCTCTGTTTGCTTCTGTTTTTTTAGTATTAGGTGAGGTATCCTTTGACACCCTCAAACCCTGAGAGTGTAGTCAGGGTGGAGAGGTGTGTCACCACAGCAAGAACACAGCCACTCTGGGACCTGCGGAGACCTGGCACTCCAGCCCCCAGCATGGGTTTTCCCAAAAGAAACAGATGGAGGCTGGGTGCAGTGGCTCACACCTGTAATCCCAGCACTTTGGGAGGCCAAGGCAGGTGGATCACTTGAGGCCAGGAGTTTGAGGCCAGGCTGGCCAATATAGCTAAACCCCATCTCTACTAAAAATACAAAAAATTAGCCAGGGATGGTGGTGCACACCTGTAGTCCCAGCTGATTGGGAGGCTGAGGCACAAGACTCCCTTAAACCCGGGAGGCAGAGGTTGCAGTGAAGCCGAGATCATGCCACTGTACTCCAGCCTAAGCAACAGAGCACGACTCTGTCCCAAAATAGAAAGAAACAAATGGAACACCACCTGGCTGATTCCTGCCTGGCTGAGCCATTTCTCACAGACTCCAAATATTGCAATAACTGTCTCTCTGTTTCTAAAACATGAGCAGCATCAACCAAGCCAACTGGATGGGAACCAGTCGAGTTTATAAGATCACCGAGTTTCCATTCTTTCCCTCTTTGAATAGGTTAGGAAAGCACTTCATGAGATTGTTTTGTTTTGTTTTTATGTGATCAGCTGAAAAACCTGAGAGTTATGTTGGGGGATGGGGTAAAAAGGCAGGGAGTGATTGGTAATAGAAATGGAATATGAATTCACCTGGTCCCATTCTCCAACATGAAGCTTGTTAGATGATAAATATTAGTGGACCAAAACGCCATATCATCCAGTCCTCCAAGAAAATACTCTTGGAATTGTTCCACCAAAAACGGGGACTTTGTAGAGTAAGTGGGATATAACTATGGCAGAGAGAAAGAAAAAATAAAATGAATATGGTACTATTCCTGGTATCTTTATAATCCTTTAAGATTTGGAAGAATGAAGCCTTTACCTTGGAAACAGCTAACATCTCACCATACCTGCAACATAAACAATAATTTTGGCTGTGAGTTGCAGTTTCTAACAGAGAAATGAAGCAAATAATGAAGAAAAAGTTCCATCCATCCTTTTCCACTGTCATGCAACCGCCTTTGAATAAGCAGAACCCATAAATCCGAAATCCAGTCTCAGGAAACAAAAACATAAAAACTGTGCGAAGGAAGTCACAACAAAATCAGTTGCAAATTGTCCTCTGAGTTACACTTACATTTCTAAGAACTGGATATGTGAACAATCAACGATTACATTTTCGGTGATGACTTTTTGACCATACAGTTTCTCATAAATTCCCAGTAGATCTTTGACTGGCACATACCTGAAAAATGCAGAATAAAGTAAGAGTTGTTTTGATTCTGAAGCTGAAAATAGTAACAGCAGCAGCAGCAGCTACCAGTTATTCCGTGATTATTTTGTGCCAGGCACCATATAAAAGTCTTTACATGCACTAGTTATTTAATCCTAGCAATGACCTCAGGTGGTTAGTACTATCATATTCCCGTTTTACATAAGAATAAATGATTAAGGCACCGAAAAGTTAAATAATTGGCCCAATGATGCAGAGCAAACAACTGGTAACTTAAACATTTATGTAGGTATACTCAGATTGGAAACTAACTATAACGTACAAAAGGAGTGGTTAATTTTGTGAATTCAGAGTTCAAGAAGTAATTTAAAGTATTTCTATTGTTTCAAGTTGAATTGAAAAGAATTATTTTAAAAACACTATTATAAAAATGTCTCCTCACCCTGACATCTTAATTTCAGAGTATATAAAGTATACAAAAAAGTAAAACAAAGTATAAAAGTATTGTGAAAGGAAAATAAATCTCAGAACCCCAAAATTACTAAACTAAAGGGAAAAGTCAAGCTGGGAACCGTGTAGGGCAAACCTGCCTCCCAATCTATTTCTGTGTGTGTGGTTTTTTTTTTGTTGTTATTGTTTTTTGTTTTTTTTGGAGACGGAGTTTCGCTCTTGTTGCCCAGGCTGGAGTGCAATGGTGCGATCTCCGTTCACCGCAACCTCCGCCTCCCGGGTTCAAGCAATTCTCCTGCCTCAGCCTCCCGAGTAGCTGGGATTACAGACATGTGCCACCACACCCAGCTAATTTTATATTTTTAGTAGACATGGGGTTTCTCCATGTTGGTCAGGCTGGTCTCGAACTCCCAACCTCAGGTGATCCACCTGCCTCGGCCTCCGAAAGTGCTGGGATGACAGGCGTGAGCCACTGCACCTGGCCCTCCCAATCTATTTCTAAGTGAGATTGCTACAAAGATTAAAAGCTACATATCTCCCTCACAATTTGCCCACAAGGAAATTCATGTAGGCAAAGGACAGATAGAACTCAAAAATCATCCCTCTGCTCACCTGAGACAAAGGTATATCCGATTGCTTCCTTTGCCTAAATGTTTCACTAAACCAGACTACAGCATAAGTGAGACTATTCCTGTAAATTGCATATTCAGTGAAAGGCTAATTGGAAATTCTGAAGAATGTCTTGTATCTACCTATGACCTGAAAACCTCCTTCTCGCTTCTAGTTGTCCCGTCTTTCTGGACTGAACCAATGGACATTTTACTTATTTTTTTAATTTTTTTTTTTTTTTTTTTTTTTTTGAGACAGTCTCACTCTGTTACCCAGGCTGGAGTGCAGTGATGCGATCTCGGTTCACTGCAACCTCCGCCTTCCAAGTTCAAGCAATTCTCCTGCCTCAGCCTCCCAAGTAGCTGAGACTACAGGTGCGCGCCACCATGCCTGGCCAAAACAACTGACCTATAAGGGGACTGAACCCGTGACCCTGGTGTCATTAGCACCACAACTAAGCTAACTGGCCAATAGCCATTTCACATATATTGCTTGATGTCCCATGTCTCCCTAAAATGTATAGATAACCAAGATGTGCTCCAACAGCCTTGGGCACATGTTGTCACATCCGGACCTCCTGAGGCTGTGTCATGGGTGTGTCCTTAATCTTGGCAAAACAAACTTCCTAAATTGATTGAGACTTGTCTCAGATACTTCTTGGTTTATAGTATAAAGCAATGAAAAGAATTCTAAATCAGGCTTTTGGTTCACAAACATTAGTTATTTCAGTTGCAAAGAGCAGCATTTAAAAATCAGATTTATACTCAACCATCTTTTAATTTAAAAATCCTCAGAATAAACAAGATAAAAATCACAACCAATAAAATCTAACTTTAGTAGGTTTCTTTTAGCAGGTAAAAGAAAGAAACAATTGAGAGACTCATTTTTTATTTTATAAGAGCGTGGAATGGCATTCCCAATAAAAATAGCTTAAAAGTTCAGACAAAATAACAAAAAAATATTTTTTTAAATGAATCACCAAGCTAGCAGGACAGCAGAAATTTTTCAAAGGCCAAAAACAACTAGAAACAAAAAAACCCTGGGAGGTAAGCAAACGGGACAACCAGCTTTTGCCCTGAGAACGTGTGCCACACCCTACACGTTAGGTTCGGAACCCGGATGGTTTTTTTTGTTTGTTTGTTTGAGATGGAGTTGGAGTCTCACCCTGTCGCCCAAGCTGGAGTGCAGTGGCATGATCTTGGCAGTTCTTAACTTAAGCCTACTTATTCTAGCACCATGGAATATCACCAAACATGACCAGTATAACTCCAGTCACATCTGATAAAGGAGACTTTAATGCAGCAACTATTATTAGAGATAAAGAGGGATACTGCCTCACGATAAAAAGCTCAATTCACAAGATATCCTTTTGAAATTGAATGTACCTAACAACATATCTTCAAAATGTATATAGCAAAGCAAACTTTGACAGAACTACAAGACATTGAAAAATCTACCCTCATGAGGGAGATTTTTGAAACTAATTTCTCTCTTAATAATCAGTAGATAGGCCTGATAAAAAGTAAAGAAATAAATAGTGATGTTATCTTACTTATAACTTACGAATCTTTTTATATGAATGGTAAATTTTTTTTTCTTTTTTGAGACGGAGTTTTGCTCTTGTTTCTCAGGCTGGAGTGCAATGGCATGATCTCAGGCTCACTGCAACCTCTGCCTCCCAGGTTCAAGTGATTCTCCTGCCTCAGCCTCCCAAGTTGCTGGGATTACAGGCACGTGCCATCATACCAGGCTAATTTTTGTATTTTTAGTAGAGGAGGGTTTAACCATGTTGGCCAGGCTGACCTCGAACTCCTGACCTCAGGCGATTCACCTGCCTCACCCTCCCAAAGTGCTGGGATTACAGGCATGAGCCACCGTGCCTGGCCTCAATACTTCAATTGTTAATTTTCCAATTCATCTCTAGATTCAATAAACACTTAATCAAAATTCCAGCAAAGTTTTTCTTGGAACATGACAACTTGAGCCTAAATCTTATTTGAAAGAACAAAGGCAAAGAATAGGCAAGGTGCTTTTGAGGAAAAAGAAGGACTAGTTATAAGATCCACCCTAACAGAGCCCAAGACTCATTATAAAGCTACAGCAATTAAAATAATCAGTATTGTTCAGGGACCAAAAGGACATACCGGAAAGCCCAGAAACTGACCCATACATATACATAACATTTTAATTTATAACCCAAAGCGGGTGCAGTGGCTCACACCTATAATCCCAACACTTGGGAGGCCAAGGTGGGCAGATCACTTGAGCCCAGGAGTTCGAGACCAGCCTGGGCAACATGGCAAGACCTCATCTCTTACAAAACATTAAAAAATTAGCCAGGTGGAGGCTGAGGTGGGAGGATCACTTGGGCCTGGAAGTTGGAGTTTGCAGTGACCCAAGATCACACACCACTGCACTCCAGCCTGAGCAACAGAGTTAGACTGTCTCAAAAAAAAAAGATAGAAAGAAAAAGAAAACCAAAAACAGAGAAGGTATTGTAGATCAGTAAGGAAAGGGGAGACTATTGATAAATCATTCTGGGACAATCCATTATCTCCAGAGGAAAAAATAAAATTAGATTTACATCTCAGAACATACAAAAAATTAACTCCAGTTACATCAAAGACATAAAGCTAAGATATAAAACTATAAAAGCTTTAGAAGTCTATGTAAGAGAATAACCATTTGCCCTCAAGGTAGAAAGGTTTTCTTTCTTTTTATTTAAGAGACAGGGTCTCACTCTGTTGCTCAGGCTGGAGTGCAGAGGCGCGATCATAGCTCACTGAAGCCTCAAACTCCTGTGCTCAAGTGATCCTCCCACCTCAGCCTCCCGAGTAGCTGAGACTACAGATGCTGTGCCACCACACCTAGCTAAGAACAGATTTCCTAAATAAGACATCAGAAGTACCTATCACAAAGGAAAAACTGATATATTCAACTACATGAATATTAACAAATCCTGTTTGTCAAGATACACAATAAAATAAGTGAAAAGACACCACAAACTGTGAAAGGCATTTGTAATAACTAAGTGACAAACTGACAAGAGAGTAGAAGCCAGAATATATAAATACTCACAAATAAATAAAAAGGATAAACAACCCAACAGAAAAATAGACTGAAAACTGGAAAAAGTTTTCACTTAAAATCAAACACAAATGATCCATAAAATAGAAGGAAAGTGTGACCTCTTTAGTAATCTGGGAAATTCCAACTGCAACCTTAATGAGCTACCATTACATACAAACAGGCTGGAAAATTTTAACAGTTGGACAATACCAAGTATTGGAGAATGCAGAAGAAGCAGAATGATTACACAAAGCTAATGGTAGCATAAGTTAAGATGATCATTTTGAAAAAGTAAACTATGACTCAGCAACTCCACTCCATTCAAAATTGAGCAGAATTCAATTTTTCAAAGAATCTACTTAGACTATGCTAATATGCAATTTTACTTTTCAAAATTTACCAGTGCAGAAGACTTCTAATTATATTGTCAGTTATATTTTCTAAGGAAAAAAGTCAAGGCTCTAATTGCCACTTAGATACCACATATTTAAATGTACATTGCTCTTACCAGCGTCGTGCAAGGTAATTAAAATTAAATTCAAACTGGCTCAACACATCTCCTCCTAGGGTATGAGAAAAATATTGACATTTGGTGGATTAGTGACAAACATAGCATGCATCTTTCAACACGAGGTCTGACAAGTCGGATTATTAGTTTTTCACATTATTACACATTTTTGTTCATTGTTTTAGGTAAAGGCATGCCTTTTTTTTTTTTTTTTTTTTTTTTTTAGGTGGAGTTTTGCTCTTATTGCCCAGGCTGGAGTGCAATGGCGTGATCTTGGCTCACTGAAACCTCCGCCTCCTGGGTTCAAGCAATTCTCCTCCCTCAGCCTCCCTAGTAGCTGGGATTATAGGCATGCGCCACCACGCCCAGCTAATTTTTGTATTTTTAGTAGAGGTGGGGTTTCACCATGTTGGCCAGGCTGGTCTTGAACTCCTGACCTCAGGTGATCCACCTGCCTTGGCTTCCCAAAGTGCTGGGATTACAGGTGTGAGCCACTGTGCCCGGCCTTTTTTTTTTTTTTTTTTTTTTAAGAAAAAATTATCTTTTAAAAATCTTAGTTAGTGAAACATATAAATTAAGAAAGAACTAGCCATATAACCAAAGGTGTTTTTTGTTTTACTTTAAGGAAATATCGACCATAAGGGTTTAATAAACACCATTCACCACCTAGTTTAAATATTTAAAAGCAATTTACTACTACAGGCAAAAGGTGGAGTTTACTAGTTTAAAGCTAAAGTATTAGGAGAGCAGGAGACACTAGCTAATGAATTTCAACCCAATGTATAAGTAAAGTTTTCCTAAAATTATGACATGTCAACAACAAAATGTAGAATTTTTTAACAAAACAATACACATAGACAGAAGTTTTTAGAAATACATCTCTGTGTTAAATGAGGTACATCTCTACTCTAAATGAACTGCAACATTAAATAGAAAATACATGCAACCAGCAAAATATTAAAGACACACATATTTAAAGCACAGTAGTGATGTCAATATAAGTGAACTATACCACGAGAAAATTTAGCAAATGTAAATAAACAGTACCAAAATCACCAGCCGAATGAGCCTCTGAATAGGAGCCGTGAAAATCAATCTGAGAAAGAAAGAGAACCATCTGGTGTGTATTACAAATTGTAGCCCCAACTCTTACTTCCACAATCAAGCAAGTGGTGGAAGATGACAGCTAACTCAATGAATTGCTGAGGATGCATAATCGAGAGACTCAATTTTCACACTAACATTTTATTAGTAAAACATAATAATAATAAAAAGGCAGGGCGCGGTGGCTCACGCCTGTAATCCCAGCACATTGGGAGGTTGAGGCGGGTGGATCACCTGAGGTCAGGAGTTCGAGACCAGCCTGGCCAACATAGTGAAACCCCATCTCTACTAAAAATACAAAAAATTGGCCGGGCATGGTGGCAGGTTCTGGTAATCCCAGCTACTTGGGAGGCTGAGGCAGGAGAATCACTTGCACCCAGGAGGTGGAGGTTGCAGTGAGCCGATACTGCATCACTGCACTCCAACCTGGGCAACAAGAGTGAAACTCCATCTCAAAAACACACACACACACACACACATATATATATATGCAGCTGAGTTGGATACATATGTCTGGTAATAAAGCTACTACAGACAACTCTGCCTTATAGGGTATATATAAAAATATCTGAGTTGAAGTTGAAACTTCTAACAGAAGGTAATTAACATAAATTAAGGACCAGGGGGCCTTCCAGAGGCTAAGTCATCAGGTAAGATCACAATTTTCAGTTTGAGGACGTGGCATTTTCATATAGAAAGTTAAAAAGAAAGAGAAAAAGTCCAGTAAAGTAAAAGTATTACTTTTAAATAGAATCAAGTGGCAGGTATTCATATCCTTAAGATATACAGCTTGAATAAAGCATAAGATTTATCAAATATTTTTGTGACTAAAACAAAACATCACATCTATTACTGTTTTCAGTACACACTAGCCACTCTGCTCTTGTGGATGAATCTACCCAGTTGGCAAGAAGAATAAAAGGAATGAATTGGGCCAGGCGCGGTGGCTTATGCCTGTTATTCCAGCACTTTGGGAGACCAAGGCAGGCAGATCACGAGGTCAGGAGATCGAGACCACCCTGGCCAACATGGTGAGACCCCGTCTCTACTAAAAATATAAAAATTAGCTGAGCGTGGTGGTGCGTGCCTGTAATCCCAGCTACTCGGGAGGCTGAGGCAGAAGAATCACTTGAATCAGGGAGTTGGAGGTTGCAGTGAGCCAAGATCGCACCTTCGCGCCACTGCATTCCAGCCTGAAAACAGAGCGAGACTCCATCTCAAAAAAAAAAAAAAAAAAAAAAAAAAAAAAAGAAGAAAAGGAACAAATTGGAAAAGATGAGACTCTAACCAAGCACTGCTTTGGGCAGAAGTCTGAATAACCTAACATTTTCCTTTCTTTTAAAACGGTCAGGTTTTGATCTTAGGTGTGACAGTATCACTCCCATAAAGTCATTCCCCATAAAGGGATGTACTCACAGCTCCCATGGTCCTAAGGAATCCTTGTTCAATGCCCAGACTATGCCAGCTGACATCTGCCGCCATGTGAGACGTAATTCCAAACAAGAAAGCTACCAGTTTCTCTGTGTCCTGCCAAACAAGCAAATTAGAGTCATGTGTGTTTGGGTGATTTTATAATAACAATCCTATTAAAAGTTTCAATAAACATAAATTCATTTATGTTACTGAGACTTAACAAAAAATTTCAGGCAAGTATATTGCAGTTTCTAGTTATTAAAAACCACATAAGAGGCCAGGTGCAGTGGCTCTTGCCTGTAATCCCAGCTACTCAGGAGGCTGAGACACAAGAATTGCTTGAACCTGGGAGGCGGAGGTTGCAGTGAGCTGAAATTGCACCACTGCACTCCAGCCTGGGTGACAGAGCAAGACTCTGTCTCAAAAAAAAAAAAAGAAAACCACACACAGGCCAGGGGCGGTGGCTCATGCCTGTAATCCCAGCACTTTGGGAGGCCTATGCGGGTGGATCACGAGGTCCAGAGATCGAGACCATCCTGGCTAACATGGTGAAACCCCGTCTCTACTAAAAATACAAAAAAAAAAAAAAAAAAAAATTAGCCGGGTGTGGTGGTGGGCGCCTGTAGTCCCAGCTACTTGGGAGGCTGAGGCAGGAGAATGGCATGAACCCAGGAGGTGGAGCTTGCAGTGAGCTAAGATCGCACCACTGCACTCCAGCCTGGGTGACAGAGAGAGACTCTGTCTGAAAAAAACAAAAACAGAAACAAAAAAAACCACACACACACACAAAACCATAAGGACTTTTGGAAACGTTTTATGATGTGTTGGAAGTGCTTTCAGATTAATTACTATTGGAGCAAAATGATGAAGTGATATATCCCAAACTGTGTTTATAAGTAATTCAAGTATTAGCTAGCCATCTACTATGTCCAAGCAACGTGCATGACACTGAAGGTGGAATGGTGGGCAGCCCTTACAGAGTGGTACAAATGGGGTCAATGTGGGTGCAAAAACAGTACATGGCAGGTTTGGTGCTAAATATTTTAAGGATTAGAGGACCACGCCTACCTTCTCCCAGGGAAGGGGATAGTTCTCTCGGATATAATGAACGCTTGCGTTAAGAAACGGAGTCCAGTGAGTGCTCTCAGACACATCATGGTATTTTCCTGACAAAACAAAAGCAGGGCTCTGGATTCTCTCTTAAAAGTTGGAGAGTCTCAGTCAAATCTTCCACACCACCCACTGCGCTGCTGTGTCCCTTCTCCTCCTTCCCTCCATGCCCCTCAGTTTCTCCTGTCGACTTTCAACAGAAGCCTCTAAAACAGAAGGGCCAGCTGAGATTTTGCAATAGGCATGGTACTGTCTGCCTAATGACTAAAAAGAACCCTACAGTAAGAGGGACAGAGCCTAAACTGGCTCACGGTATCGCAAGCCTGGCTACCTGGTTAGAATAGAGGCTAGAAGTGTTTCCATTTCTGTGCCCTAAAGCTAAGGAAACAAGTTGTACTTTGGTTTCGTTTATTTGTTGGGGTTTTAAGAAGTATCTTCCTTGTCCCTCACAGTCAGCCTCCTTAAGAGTACAAGAAATAAAACCAGATATTTCATATGCTTTCAAGCATTTGACTTTATAATAATTATTGCAAAATGGCACGGGCCCCAGTGAGCATTTTACGCAAGCATCGTTTGAGTGGGCCAGTGCGTGTCCCATGTAGCTCTTTATTCCCACAAGACGGGTGGAAAGACAGAACTGGCCTCTGTGCTAAACCTCCAAGAGCCACGAATGCCTCATGGAGTGCCAAATGTTACGAGGGTAACTAAAAGCAAAACTGCAGAGTTCAGATCCCTCAGTTCAATTTTTCTATGCCGTTCCTAAAGTAAAAATTGCCGAACCAGTTTTTTTTTTAAATATTATTATTATACTTTAAGTTTTAGGGTACATGTGCACAACGTACAGGTTTGTTACATATGTATACATGTGCCATGTTTCAAATCATTGGTTTTTTTCAAAATGATTTTCAAAGAAGTTAGAACCAAGACATTTGATTTGCTCCCACAGTTTTCCTAGAGATAAAGCTTTAAACAATTCTTGTTCTCCAGAATACAGTAGAACTCCAGAATTAAATACGGCAGTAGCTCTTTTGAACAACTTCAACTTAAACAAATTAGCAGATTAACTGAAGCTTTCTGATCCCTCTGTAAATCCAACAGACTGGAAGCAAAAGAAAGTCCCCCAGAGCATGCTAGATGCTGACAGCTAGCAAGCCACTGCTCAGACTTGAACTTACCTGTCTATACCACAGCTCACAAAGGGTCAATCAGACCCACTTCTAATCCTGTTTAAACCAGATGTCCTTGTTACTGTAATTATAAAGGCTAATTCAATATTAGGTAAACTAATACAAATGAAGAGTTTTGCTGGGTGCAGGAGTGCATGCCTGTAATCCCAGCACTTTGGGAGGCTGAAGTGGGAGGACCCCCTGAGGCCAGGAGTTTGAGACTAGCCTGGGCAACATAGGAAGACCCCGTCTCTACAAAAATTTAAAAATAAAATAAAAAATTAGCCAGGTATGGTGGTACACACCTATAGTCTCAGCTATTCAGAAGGCTGAGGCAGGAGGGTCGCTTGAGGCCAGGAGTTTGAGGCTGTAATGAGCTGTGATTGCACCACTGCACCCCAGCCTGGGCAACAGTTGGCAAGACCCTGTCTCTAAAAAATATAAAAATAACTTTTAAAAAAAAAGGTGTTTTTTCTTTGGCAAGTAAGTATCCAAGAAAACTAAGTGCTTTGGAAAGATGCAATGAAAGTGAATCATCACCAAATAAGAAAAGGAAAACTACAGTTGAATTAGGTATGTATGAGACAAGGTAAAATGTGGAAAAATGCATAAAAACCTAAGTGGAATAAGTGGAATTTGTATACAAATTCCCTGTAACTAGTCATATACCAGTCCCAATCTTTTCATCACACAAGAGTATTTATTGCTGCAGAAAAAAATGGAAAATGCTAGGTAAATACTTTACATTCCTTTTCCACTCTCCTCAGAACCTTGACTAGTGTGGGTTTTGTCTGTCTCTAAAAATGGCGTACATTAAGCAATGTTGCTCAAATTGAATGGACAAAAATATCCTTTCTTCTTTCTTTTTTGTAGAAGCTATCAAGGGACAGTAGAGCTCCCATGAATACAGTTTGGGAAGTGCTAAATTAGAAATAAAAGGTTAGAAAGGAGAACTATAACATGCAGGCAAAATAATAGGATTGAGAAATGATAGTTAACAGACTAAGAGGGAAACAGAACAAAACTCTTTATAAATATGAGAAATACAAAAGCTAGCTGTCTGGGATTCTAACTACAGGAGTGATTAGCCCCAAATAGTTCATTTCAGTTCCAAAGACATCACTGAATTAAAGGAATGGGATAATAATAGATGACCCAAGACCCCAGAAGCAGTTTATACAAGGACCCAGTGTGCTGGGGGCCTCCATTTGTCCTTCCAGACCCACTCCCCATCCTTCTCTACCTTGTAGGGCGACTCTGAGGTCACCTGCTTCAACTGGCTTCGTGGCCCTCTGGCTTTGGTTGGGTTGGGTTTGGCCAATAAAGAGAACTGACAGATCAGAGAAAAAGAAGACACAGAAGTTGGGGTATGTATTCTCCCAGCTCCCCTTCTGTGGGGTCACAGTGGGCTGGCTGTGCCCCTTAGCTGAAGGTCCAGCTCTCATCAAGTGGTCCTCTTCATGCAGCTCTCTCTCTCTCCACGGTTTCAGCAATCTCTCCCTCCCCTGAACTATCTTTTGCAATTCCTCGCCTCCTGTCCATATCTTTGAAAATGGTGCCCTTACTAAGCTCCTTTCCAATTACTCAGTTGGAGTGTGACTTCTGGGTCCTGCTGGAGCTCTGACTGATACGACTCATGAGACTAGTTCACTGATAATGACAGAGCAGGAGCATTGCCATCTTGGACAAGAACTGCCATTTTAAGTTCACCTTGACCAAAAATTGCCTAAATCCAAAGGGCATCGGCCTAATGGGTACAGTCAGCATAACCATAAATCACAGATAACATCTCCAATCAGAAACATTCCAAACCCCTCCCCAACTAGAGATGTGCGAGCCCCAAGATAACCTCCCCTCCAGCCGGAGAGATGTCAACCCCAAGATAACCTCCCCTCCAACTAGAGACATTCCAATCCCACCATAAACTTCTCCCCCACACAGAAACATTGCAAGCTCTCTCGCCAATAAATACTCTCAGTCTGTAAGAGAGAGTGTTCCTGACCAAAATTGGCCAGAAGCCCCCTCTCAGGTTTACTTCTCCAAAATAAATCTGTCTTTGACTGTTAAGCTGCTTTTCATGTTTCTTTCCTCTTTCTTTAACTCTTACAGATAATAGTATCTGAGATTTGCATAACACTTAACAAAATACTGTGCATTAATGCCAAGGACAATCCAGTCTAGGCAGGGCAGGCATTCTCTTTGCCAAGACATGAAAATTGAGATTCTGTGGATAAGTGACTTTTTTAAGGTCACATGCTAATATAGAAGGAACACAAACTCAGACCTTTTGATCTCTTGCAAAATGTCTTTTATCATGCCACTTAGGTTTTCACCGAAAAATAAAATTTTCAGAATTTCTACGCTTAACCAGGTCAGTTATAGCTAAATGGAAAATGCAACTATGTAAACTAAGTCATTAACCAACAATATTCTTGGGAAACAAATTGTTCTCAACAATAATGGAAAATATACTGTGCAATTAAAAATATGTAGTACACACACATATATATATATTTTTTAAAGTCATAGCTATCCCTATTAACCAAGTAAAAGTGACTTCATTCAGTCTGCAAACTTCCATCTTACCTCCTTTGCAGATGCTAGGGTAAAAACAATCAGGAAACACGGTTCCAGCCTGATATGCATCCTGGTGTTCTAGTAACAGCTGCAGAGCAGGAAAATACAGAGATTAAGGGGCAGGAGTCAACAGCCTGGGGAATACAGGCCCCACCAACTTCCTGTGATGAGATGCTAGAACTATGGGGGTATAGATGGAATGAAAGGGAAAAAGGAAGGAAAGCAGGCATAAAGTAAATAAATAATTAAAATTCACACATAATCCAAGACAAAACACAATACATAACTTCAGATTCTTCCCTACCAAACACAGAGAGGCTAATTTAGAAATAGCAGAAAACACTTGTTTAAATTTCATCTTCTTTCATTTTTCTCTGACAACCTAGTAAAGCAGGATTTCCCTGAAGCTTTAAGGTTGTTTTACTGACCCAGAGCTGTTGTTTTTGTTGCTGTTGCTGTTTGTTTGTGTTCTGAGATGGAGTTTTGCTCTTGTCACCCAGGCTGGAGTGCAGTGGCGCAATCTCAGCTCACTGTAACCTCCCAGGTTCAAGCGATTCTCCTGCCTCAGCCTCCTGAGTAGCTGGGATTACAGGCATGCGCCACCATGCCCAGCTAATTTTTGTATTTTTAGTAGAGATGGGGTTTCACCATGTTGGCCAGGCTTGTCTCGAACTCCTGACCTCAGGTGATCCACCCATCTCAGCCTCCCAATGTGCTGGGATTACAGGCATGAGCCACCATACCTGGCCCAGAGCTGGTTTTTATAAAATTTTCAATGATTCACAGTGAAAAGAGAAAAATAGACACACAAATGCATGCACGCTCACAAACACGCATGCACATATGTGCATATCAGTTTATAGTTGCTACCTGTGCTTTAGTGTAAGATGACGTCCTTTGTGTTTTGGGAGGGCTAAAAAAAAAAGTCCTTTCCCTTTTAAAATGATGTGAAAGTAGATGGTAGCGGTTTTCTTCTAAATGTTCTTCCTTGGTCAACTGGCTCACTTCCTTCCATTCCAAGTCCCTTATGGGATGTCTAGCTGCATGCTACAGGCTAGAAAACACAGACTACATTTCCCAGGCTGTCTCAGCTCACAGTCTGATATGGCCCAGCCTCCACCATGGAGCCCTCGGCTAACACGGAAGCATTTGGTGTTTCCACAGCAGAGATAGCACAGCCCCTCATGTTGCAGCTCTGGCTTCCCACGTGTTTATGGGCAGAGTACAGGACAACCATATTGTTAGCAAGGCAGGTGCCCAAGGTGGTGATGAGGTCCCAGAACCAACGGGTGAGGTGGTGGCTTCTTATTTTACAAACCGTGTATGCGACAGTTGAATTTGTAGCTAGCAAATGGGGTAGTGACTGCCTGTCAATGGCAGGAGCAGCAGCTCCTTGACAGGCCAGTTCTATGCATTATTTTGGGAGTCCTTTCTGGACACCTGGCCTAGAGCCTGCTCCTGCAGTTCCCACAGTTTGTAAACAGTGAATTCTCTAATTCCTGGTATTAATCCTTTCCTTGCCTAAACTAGCAGAGGGATTTCCATTATCTGCAAATGAACTCTGATGGACACACTGGGCA
The DNA here is from genome assembly GCF_028885625.2 of Pongo pygmaeus. Lineage (NCBI taxonomy): Eukaryota > Metazoa > Chordata > Mammalia > Primates > Hominidae > Pongo > Pongo pygmaeus. The sequence continues at coordinate 24,568,517 of NC_072378.2, forward strand.
AAGTAAAAGTTTGGCAATATCCCGCCTTTTTTTTTTTTTTTTTTTTTTTTTAAATAAGAACTTACTAATAATGTGGACCATATATAGGGGCAACAAAGAAGTACTTCAAGAAATTAAAACACAAAGAAAGATAGTATCATCTGGTTTTTGGTTTTGTTTTTCTAACCAGTATCCCATTCTCCTCCTTCTAGAGGCAGAATCACCCTCTCCCGAGGAGAGCTCATTCCACACCGCTCAGGTGGGGCTGACCAGAATGCTGTGGCCAGCATATCCACCCTCACTACAGAGTTTGACTCAGAAATGGACATCTGAGCAAAGCTAGTTCCGTTCACACCTTCCCCGAGACTTCTCCACTAGAGCTCTGGGAAGATGCCCTCTTCCCCTTGTGGCTGCTGAGCTCTGACGCTGAGTCCTAGGCTGTCAGCATCCTCCACGTGGAGAGATATAGAAACCATCTAGAGCTCTGGGCCCAGTTCCACACTGCAGATATCAGTTACATGAACCAATAAGGTGCACTTTTTTCCAAAAGATAGCTTGAGTTGGACTTTTGTCACTTAAAAATAGTAATTAACTTTACTAGCTATTTACTTAACCAGTCACTGTTCTAAGCTTCTTATATGTATTAAGACTTGTTGAATCTGCATCTCCCAGTGAGGTAGGTATGTTATTTAATGTGATAAAATAATCTGAAGTAAATTTTGAAAATTATGCCAAAGAGCAAACTGCTGAGGAAAAAAGAGGAGTACTAACGAAGGATGTATCCTTCAGATATTAAAATGTATTTTTGGATTTTTTTTTTTTTTTTTTGAGATGGAGTCTCATACTGTCACCGGGCTGGAGTGCAGTGGCGTGATCTCAGCTCACTGTAACCTCTGCCTTCCAGGTTCAAGCAATTCTTCCTGCCTCAGCCTTCTGAGCAGCTGGGATTACAGGCACTGGCCACCACACCTGGCTAATTTTTGTATTTTTTTTTCTTTTTTTTTTTTGAGACAGAATCTCACTCTGTCATCCAGGCTAGAGTGCAATGGCATGATCTCGGCTCACTGCAACCTCTACCTCCCGGGTTCAAGTGATTCTCCTGCCTCAGCCTCCTGAGTAGCTGGGATTACAGGCACCCGTCACCACGCCCAGCTAATTTTTGTATTTTTAGTAGAGACAGGGTTTCACCAGGTTGGCCAGGCTGGTCTTAAACTCCTGACCTCAGGTGATCCACCTGCCTTGGCCTTCCAGAGTACTGGATTTACAGACGTGAGCCACTGCGCCCAGATAATTTTTGTATTTTTTAGTAGAGACAAGGTTTTGCCATGTTGGCCAGGCTGGTCTTGAACTCCTGATCTCAGGTGATCTGCCAAAAACATATTTTTGGCTGGGCAAGGTGGTTCACACCTGTAATTCCAGCACTTTGGGAGGACGAGGCCAGCGGATCTCTTCAGCCCAGGAGTTCAAGACCAGCCTGGGTGACATGGCAAGACTCTTGTTTCTACAAAAAATTTAAAAATTAGCCAAACATGGTGGTGCAGCTACTTGGGAGGCTGAGGTGGGAGGATCAATTGAGTATAGGAGGTTGAGGATGCAGTGAGCCATGATCACACCAGTGCACTCCAGCCTGGGTGACACAGTGAGACCCTATCTCAAAAAAAATACATATTTTTAAGCTATAGAAACAAAAATAGCATGATACTGAAACCAAAAAGAACAGATCAATGAAACAGAATAAAGAATACAGAAAGGCTGCGCGCGGCAGCTTACACCTGTTATCCCAGCACTTTGGGAGGCTGACGCAGGCGGATCACTCGAGGTCAGGAGTTTAAGACCAGCCTAGGAAACATGGTGAAACTTCGACTCTACTGAAAACACAAAAATTAGTGGGGCATGGTGGTGCCTGCCTGTAATTCCAGCTACTCAGGAGGCTGAGTCACAAGAATAGTTTGAGGTGGAGGTTGCAGTGAGCTGAGATCATGCCACTGCATTCCAGTCTTAAAATATATATATTTTAAGCTACAGAAACAAAAGTAGTATGATACTGAAACCAAAAGAAACAGACCAGTGAAATAGAATAAAGAGTACAGAAAGGCCAGGTGCAGTGGCTCACCCCTATTATCCCAGCACGTTGGGAGGCTGAGGCGGGTGGATCACTTGAGGTCAGGAGTTTGAGACCAGCCTGGGAAACATGGCGAAACGGCGACTCTACTGAAAATGTAAAAATTAGCCAGGCATGGTGGTGCACGCCTGTATTCCCAGCTACCAGGAGGCTGAGGCAGGAGAATCACTTGAACCTGAGAAGTGGAGGTTGCAGTGAGCTGAGATCACACCACTGCACTCCAGCTGGGTGACACAGTGAGACTCCATCTCAAAAAAAAAAAAAAAAAAAAAAAAGACTACAGAAACAGAGTTAAGCATACATATAACTTTTTTTTTTTTTTTTTTTTTGAGACAGAATCTCACTCTGTCACGCAGGTTGGAGTGCAGTGGCGCGATCTCGGCTCACTGCAAGCTCTGCCTCCCAGGTTCACACCATTCTCCTGCCTCAGCCTCCCAAGTAGCTGGGACTTACAGGCGCCCGCCCCCACGCCTGGCTAATTTTTTGTATTTTTAGGAGAGACAGGGTTTCACCATGTTAGCCAGGATGGTCTCGATCTCCTGACCTTGTAATCTGCCTGCCTCAGCCTCCCAAAGTGCTGGGATTACAGGAGTGAGCCACCGTGCCTGGCCAAGCATACATTTAACTTAACGTCTAATAGATGAATAATGGATGGAATAGTCAATAAAGGGTGATGTCACAACCCCGTAACAACGTGTATACCATCATTGCATGGGCAAATCCATGTTTACCCTACATCAGGGTGTCCCCAACCCCCAGGCCATGAACTGGTAGCAGTCTGTGACCTGTTAGGAATGGGGCCACGCAGTGGGAGGTGAGCGGTGGACAAGCAAGCATTACCGCCCAAGCTCCACCTCCTGTCACAAGCAGCAGTGGCATTAGATTCTCAGAGAAATGTGAATCGTATTGGGAACTGCACATGCTAGGGATCTAGGTTGCACGCTCCTTAGGAGAATCTAATGCCTGATGATCTGAGGTGAAACAGTTTCATTCTGAAACCATCTACCCCCCACCCCCAACTCCATCCATAGGAAAACTGTCTTCCACGAAACCAGTCCCTGGTGTCAAAAAACTTGGGGACTACTGCCCTAGGTGACACTGACTTGAAATTAATATTACCAATGACAAGTCACTGGATCCCTGTCAAGCTTTATACCCAAATACAAGATGAATTATAAGGTTAAATGTCAAAAATGAAGCCATAAAATTAACAGGATAAAATTTAAGTGAATAATTATATAACCATGAAGTGGGAATGATTTTTCTAAGTATAATTTACAAGTAGAAACCATGACAGAAAAATTGATGCATTTAACTACTCAAAAATTTAACATTTCTGCATGGTAAATAAATAAATAAATAAATTTAAAAGAAAAATAACCACGAGAATTATTTGCTACATTAAGGGCTAATATAAATAAGCCATTCTTACATGTCAAAATAAAGATAAATATTGTAATACTAAAATTAGCAAAAGACAGGCAGTTCACAGAGGGGATGATAGAAATGGCCAATATTGAAAATATATTTAAACTCATTAATAAGTTAATAATTAAAATGCCGGGTCAGGCATGGTGGCTCATGCCTATAATCCTAGCACTTTGAGAGGCCAAGGTGGAAGGATTGCTTGAGTCCAGGAGTTTGAGGGTGGCCTGAGCAACATGGTGAAACACCGTCTCTTAAAAAAATACAAAAATTAGCCTGGTGTGGTGGTGTGTGTCTGTAGTCCCAGCTACCTGGCAGGCTGAGTTGAAAGCATCACTTGAACCTGGGAGGTGGAAGTTACAGTGAGACGAGATCATGCCACTGCACTCTAGCCTGGGTGACAGAGCCCGACCCTGTCTCAAAAACAAAAAATAAAAAAATAAAGATGCCAATTAAAGCTAAAACAAAAGCCATTTTCAACCTACCAAATTGACAAAAATGAAAATGAATAAAGGCCGGACACAGTGGCTCTGGCTCACATCTGTAATTCCAGCACTTTGGGAGGCTGAGACGGGCAGATTACTTGAGCTCAGGAGTTCGAGACAGCCTGGGCAACATGCTGAAACCCCGTCTCTATCAAAAACCCAAAAAATTAGCTGGGTGTGGTGGCGTACACCTGTGATCCCAGCTACTCAGGAGGCTGAGGTGGGAGGATCGCTTGAACCCGGGAGGTGGTGGTTGCAGTGAGCCAAGATCATGCCACTGCACCACAGCCTGGGTAACAGGGCAAGACAACTCTCTGGGCAGGGCATCTCTGAAAAAAAGGCAGCAGCCCCAGCCAGGGACTTATAGATAAAACCCCCATATCCCTGGGGACAGAGCACCTGGGGGAAGGGGTGGCTGTGGGAACAGCCTCAGTAGACTTAAATGTCCCTACCTGACTGCTCTGAAGAGAGCAGTGGACCTCCCAGCACAGCGTTCAAGCTCTGCTAAAGGTCAGACTGCCTCCTCTAGTGGGACCCTGACCCCTGTGTATCCTGACTGGAATACACCTCCCAGTAGAGGCCAATAGACACCTCATACAGGAGAGCTCTGGCTGACATCTGGCGGTGCCCTTCTAGAACGAAGCTTCCAGAGGAAAGAACAGACAGCAATCTTTGCTGTTCTGCAGCCTCCACTGGTGATACCAAGGCAAACAGGGTCTGGAGTGGACCTCCAGCAGATCTGCAGCAGAGGGTCCTGACTGTTAGAGAGAGACACCATCCGAGGTCACCAACATCAAAGACCAAAGGTAGATAAATCCACAAAGATGGGGAGAAACCAGCGCAAAAAGCCTGAAAATTCCAAAAACCAGAATGCCTCTTCTCCAAAGCAACACAACTCCTGGCCAGCAAGGGAAGAAAACTGGACAGAGAATGAGTTTGATGAACAGACAGAAGTAGGCTTCAGCAGGTAGGTAATAACAAACTCCTCAGAGCTAAAGGAGCATGTTCTAACCCAATGCAAGGAAGCTAAGAACCCTGAAAAAAGGTTAGAGGAATTGCTAACTAGAATAAGCAGTTTAGAGAACATAAATGACCTGATGGAGCTGAAAAACACAGCATGAGAACTTCGTGAAGCATTCACAAGTATCAATAGCCGAATCCATCAAGCAGAAGAAAGGACATCAGAGACTGAAGATCAACTTAATGAAATACAGTGAGAAGACAAGATTAGAGAAAAAAGAATGAAAAGGAACAAACAAAGTCTCCAAGAAATATGGAAGTATGTGAAAAGACCAAATCTACGTTTCACTGGTGTACCTGAAAGTGATGGGGAGAATGGAACCAAGTTGGAAAACACTCTTCAGGATATTATCCAGGAGAACTTCCCCAACCTAGCAAGGCAGGCCAACATTCAAATTCAGGAAATACAGAGAACACCGCAAAGATACTCCTCGAGAAGAGAAACCCCAAGACACATAATCGTCAGATTCACCAAGGTTGAAATGAAGGAAAAAACGTTAAGGGCAGCCAGAGAGAAAGGTCAGGCTACCCACAAAGGGAAGCCCATCAGACTAACAGTGGATCTCTCTGCAGAAACCCTATAAGCCAGAAGAGAGTGGGGGCCAATAATCAACATTCTTAAAGAAAAGAATTTTCAACCCAGAATTTCATATCCAGCCAAACTAAGTTTCATAAGCCAAGGAGAAATAAAATCCTTTATAGACAAGCAAATGCTGAGAGATTTTGTCACCACCAGGCCTGCCTTACAAGAGCTCCTTAAGGAAGCACTAAACATAGAAAGGAAGAACCGGTACCAGCCACTGCAAAAACACACCAAATTGTAAAGACCATCGACACTATGAAGAAACTGCATCAACTAACGGGCAAAATAACCAGCTAGCATCATAATGACAGGATCAAATTCACACATAACAATATTAACTTTAAACGTAAATGGGCTAAATGCCCCAATTAAAAGACACAGACCAGCAAATTGGATAAAGAATCAAGACCCATCCATGCACTGTATTCAGGAGACCCATCTCACATGCAGAGACACACATAGGCTCAAAATAAAGGGATGGAGGAATATTTACCAAGCAAGTAAAAAGCAAAAAAAAAAAGGGGGAGTTGCAATCCTAGTCTCTGATAAAACAGACTTTAAACCAACAAAGATCAAAAAAGACAAAGAAGGGCATTACATAATGGTAAAGGGATCAATGCAACAAGGAGAGCTAACTATCCTAAATATATATGCACCCAATACAGAAGCACCCAGATTCATAAATCAAGTTCTTAGAGACCTACAAAGAGACGTAGACTCCCAAACAATAATAGTGGGAGACTTTAACACCTCACTGTCAATATCAGACAGATCAACGAGACAGAAAATTAACAAGGGTATTCAGGACTTGAACTTAGCTCTGCACCAAGTGGACCTAATAGACATCTACAGAACTCTTCATCCCAAATCAACAGAATATACATTCTTCTTAGCACCACATCACACTTATTCTAAAACTGACCACATAATTGGAAGTAAAACACTCCACAGCAAATGTAAAAGAACGGAAATCATAACAAACAGTCTCTCAGACCATGGTGCAATCAAATTAGAACTCAGGATTAAGAAACTCACTCAAAACCACACAACTACATGGAAACTGAACAACCTGCTCCTGAATGACTCCTGGATAAATAACGAAATGAAGGCAGAAATAAAGATGTTATTTAAAACCAATGAGAACAAAGACACAATGTACCAGACTCTCTGGAACACATTGAAAGCAGTGTGTAGAGGGAAATTTATAGCACTAAGTGCCCACAAGAGAAAGCAGGAAAGATCTAAAATCGACACCCTAACATCACAATTAAAAGAACTAGAGAAGCAAGAGCAAACAAATTCAAAAGCTAGCAGAAGACAAGAAATGACTAAGATCAGAGCAGAACTGAAGGAGATAGAGACATGAAAAACCCTTCAAAAAATCAATGAATCCAGGAGCTGGTTAAAAAAAAAAAAAAATCAACAAAATAGACTGCTAGCCAGAGTAATAAACAAGAAAAGAGAGAAGAATCAAATAGGCACAATAAAAAATGATAAAGGTGATATCACCACTGATCCCACAGAAACACAAACTGCCATTAGAGAATACTATAAACACCTCTACACAAATAAACTAGAAAATCTAGAAGAAATGGGTAAATTCCTGGACACATACACCCTCCCAAGTCTAAACCAGGAAGAAGTTGAATCCCTGAATAGACCAATAACAAGTTCTGAAATTGAGGCAGTAATTAATAGCCTACTAACGAAAACAAGTCCAGGACCAGATGGATTCACAGCTGAATTCTACCAGAGGTACAAAGAGGAGCTGGTACCATTCCTTCTGAAACTATTCCAATCAATAGAAAAAGAGGGAATCCTCCCTAACTCATTTCATGAGGCCAGCATCATCCTGATACCAAAACCTGGCAGAGACACAGCAAACAAATAAAATTTCAGGCTAATAATCCTGATGAACATCAATGTGAAAATCCTCACAAAAGTACTGGCAAACCGAATCCAGCAGCACATCAAAAAGCTTATCTACCTCGATTAAGTCGGCTACATACCTGGGATGCAAGGCTGGTTCAACATATGCAAATTAATAAACATAATCCATCACATAAACAGAACCAATGAAAAAACCACATGATTATCTCAATAGATGCAGAAAAAGGCCTTTGACAAAATTTAACACCCCTTCATGCTAAAAACTCTCAATAGACTAGGTATTGACGGAACATATCTCAAAATAATAAGAGCTATTTATGACAAACCCACAGCCAATATCATACTGAATGGGCAAAAGCTGGAAGTATTCCCTTTGAAAACTGGCACAAGACAAGGATGCCCTCTCTCACCACTCCTATTCAACAGAGCATTGGAAGTTCTGGCCAGGGCAATTAGGCAAGAGAAAGAAATAAAGGGTATTCAAAAAGGAAAAGACAAAGTCTAATTGTCACTGTTTGCAGATTACATGACTGTATATTTAGAAAACCCTAACGTCTCAGCCCAGAATCTCCATAAGCTGATAAGCAACTCCAGCAAAGTCTCAGGATACAAAACCAATGGCAAAAATCACAAGCATTCCTATACACCAATAATAGACAAACAGCCAAATCATGAGTGAACTCCCATTCACAATTGCTACTAAGAGAATAAAATACCTAGGAATAAAACTTACAAGGGATGTGAAGGACCTCTTCAAGGAGAACTACAAACCACTGCTCAAGGAAATAAAAGAGGACACAAATGGAAAAACATTCCATGCTCATGGATAGGAAGAATCAGTATCATGAAAATGCCCATACTGCCCAAAGTAATTTATAGATTCAATGCTAACCCTATCAAGTTACCACTGACTTTCTTCACAGAATTGGAAAAAACTACTTTAAAATTAATATGGAACCAAAAAACAGCCCGCATAGCCAAGACAATCCTAAGCAAAAAGAACAAAGCTGGAGGTGTCACGCTACCTGACTTCAAACTTACTACAAGGCTACAGTAACCAAAATAGCATAGTACTGGTACCAAAACAGATATAAAGACCAATGGAACAGAACAGAGGCCTCAGAAATAACAGTACACATCTACAACCATTTGATCTTTGACAAACCTGACAAAAACAAGCAATGGGGAAAGGATTCCCTATTCAATAAATGGTGTTGGGAAAACTGGCTAGCCATATGCAGAAAACTGAAACTGGACCCCTTCCTTACACCTTATACAAAAATTAACTCAAGGTGGATTAAAGACTTAAACATAAGATCTAAAACCATAAAAATCCTAGAAGAAAACCTAGGCAATACCATTCAGGACATAGGCATAGGCAAAGACTTCATGTCAAAAACACCAAAAGCAATGGCAACAGAAGCCAAAATAGACAAATGGGATCTAATTAAACTAAAAAGCTTCTGCACAGCAAAAGAAACTATCATCAGAGTGAACAGGCAACCTACAGAATTGGAGAAAACTTTTGCAATCTATCCATCTGACATAGGGCTAATATCCAGAATCTACAAATAACTTAAACAAATTTACGAGAAAAAAACAACTCCATCAAAAAGTGGGTGGAGGATATAAACAGACACTTCTCAGAAGAAGACATTTATGCAGCCAATAAACATACGAAAAAAAGCTCACCATCACTGGTCATTAGAAAAATGCAAATCAAAACCACAATGAGATACCACCTCACACCAGTTAGAATGGTGATTCATTAAAAAGTCAGGAAACAACAGATGCTGGAGAGGATGTGGAGAAATAAGAACGCTTTTTCACTGTTGGTGGGAGTGTAAATTAGTTCAACCATTGTGGAAGACAGGGTGGTGATTCCTCAAGGATCTAGAATCAGAAATACCATTAGACCCAGCAATCCCTTTACCGGGTATATACCCAAAGGATCATAAATCATTCTACTATAAAGACACATGTACGCTTATGTTTATTGCGGCACTACTCACAATAGCAAAGACTTGGAACCAACCCAAATGTCCATTAATGATAGACTGGATAAAGAAAATGTGGCACATATATACCATGGAATACTATGCAGCCATAAAAAAGGATGGGTTCATGTCCTTTGCAGGGACATGGATGAAGCTGGAAACCATCATTCTCAGCAAACTAACACAAGAACAGAAAACCAAACACTGCAGGTTCTCACTCATAAGTGGGAGGTGAACAATGAGAACACATAGACACAGGGAGGGGAACATCACACACAGGGGCCTGTCAGGGGGTGGGGGGCTAGGGGAAGGATAGCATTAGGAGAAATACCTAACGTAGGCGATGGGTTGATGGGTGCAGCAAACCACCATGGCAGGTGTATACCTATGTAACAAAACTGCACATTCTGCACATGTACCCCAGAACTTAAAGTATAATAATTAAGAAAAAAAAAAAAACAGAGCAAGACCCTGTCTCAGAAAAGAAAAGGAATAAAAATTAAGCCCTAAAAGCCAAACTGTTTCCAAATCTGGAGTTCCTTCAAAAAATTTAATGAAATACATGAGTAATTAGGAATATTTCCCCTTCCCATGTCATTTACAGTATGTCTTATTTATATGTCTGTTATATATGTTTAGTTTTATTTTTTCATTTGTTTCTGGGCCAAGGGGATTCTTCTGGCCATGTCAGGCTAAGGGGATTTGCTAAGCATGGTCAAGAAATTGGTGGCGCACGCCTGTAATCCCAGCTACTCAGATGGCTATGGCAAGAGGATCACTTGAGCTCAGGAGTTCAAGACCATCTTAAGCAACATAGCAATATCCCATCTCAAACAAAAGAAAAAAGAAATTGATTACATACAAGGACACTAAGCACATAAGTAAAGATATTGAGAATAACGGGAGCCAGGTTTCTCAGCATTAGAGAAAGGAGTTAAAGATATGGACATGGTGAAGGCTAGAGTAAATCCTGCGGTGTCTGATTAGAATTGGTGGTATTTTCATGTGAACTTATGAAGAGTCTTGTTCTGTCACCCAGGCTGGACTGCAGTGGTGTGATCTCGGCTCACTGCAGCCTCTGCTTCCCGGGTTCAAGCGATTCTCCTGCCTCAGCCTTCTAAGTAGCTAGGATTAGAGGCATGCCCCACCATTTTGTTTTGTTTTGTTTTGTTTCTGAGACGGAGTCTCACTCTGTCCCCAAGGCTGGAGTGCAGCAGTGTGATCTCCACTCCCTGCAAGCTCCGCCTCCCGGGTTCCCACCATTCTCCTGCCTCAGCCTCCCGAGTAGCTGGGATTACAGGCGCCCGCCACCATGCCTGGCTAATTTTTTGTATTTTTAGTAGAGACAGGGTTTCACTGTGTTAGCGAGGATGGTCTTGATCTGACCTCGTGATCTGCCCGCCTTGGCCTCCCAAAGTGCTGGGATTACAGGCGTGAGCCACCGCGCCCAGCCCACCATTTGTTTTTTGAGATGAGGCCCTGCTCTGTCGCCTAGGCTGGAGTGCAGTGGTGTGATCTCAGCTCACTTCAGCCTCCACCTCCCGGGTTCAAACAATTCCCCATCTCAGCCTCCCAGGTAGGCTAGGACTAGACTATAGGTGTCTGCCACCATGGCCAGCTGATTTTTGTATTTTTAGTGGAGACAGGGTTTCATCATGTTGGCCAGGTTGTTCTCAAACTCCTGACCTCAAGTGATCCACCCACCTTGGCCTCCCAAAGTGCTGAGATCACAGGCATGAGACATCACGCCTGGCCTATTTCTGAGGATGACATTAGTATTTGGATTAGAATGCATCCTGAAAGGGAGCGTCTGTGTCCATTTAACATGTTTTAAATTAATAATACCTCTACTAGAATACCTTGTAGAATACCTCTACTAGAAATCACTCTGCACACACTCTGGATTGATTGTTCATGTGATGAATTAGGCAGATTCTCATTTCCACTCCTCTTTCCTGCCTACTCACTGTCAAGGTCAATGAAGATGACTATCAGATATAAATGCTGTTTTTCCTCATTCGGCCTGTTAGGTTGGCAAGTGAGGAAGCTGAATCTTATGACTAAAAATATTTTGAGGATACAATAAATTTCAGTTATCTTACCATCCTGCTTCCCAAATGGATTATCAAGACTTAATGTTATTAAATGATCCAATTCTGATGTCAGAAGGGAATGCTAACCACTTATCAAATGTAGGTATGAAAGAATTACACCTTCGTCACAAAGTATTATTTAGCCATAGAACAAATAGTGCATATGATCAGAATGTGTTCATTTGAAGATGGGTAAAGGTGAGTCATGAGCTAGTCCTACCAGGATATAGAATATAGTAGGAGTTGGATGGAGAATCTCCGGAGAATCTCAGTGCATATTTCTTAATAAATACTTCCTTCTCCTCCTGGTGACGCAATTTGTGCACAACACACAGTAACATGAAGTGGAAAATAAATGATCTCTCTCAAGTATGACTTTTTTAAATAAAAATAAAAAAGATGGGACAGGCATAGTGGCTCATGCCTATAATCCCCGTACTTTGGGAGGCCAAAGTGGAAGGACTGCTTGAGCCCAGGAGTTCAAGACCAGCTTGGGGCAACACAGTGAGACCCCCATCTCTACAATAAAAACAAAAAAGATGTGCTCTTCTCAGCAGCACATATACTAATATTGGAATGATACAGAGAAGATTAGCAAAATTTTTTAAATGTACTATTTAAAAAATTTCTCTCTCAAGTATTTTTTCAAACTATCATTCACATCATTAAAATCTTTAAATTTTAAGTGTGATCTATATAAGATACATATAAAATGTTCAAGTAGCACTTGGAAGAGACATATACCTTTTAACCATAATATTAATGTCTTATAACATTAATAACGTAATATACAACATTATAACATAAAGAAATAAATAATGAGTCTTCTTTTTTTTTTTTTTTTTTTTGAGACAGAGTTTCACTCTTGTTGCCCAGGCTGGAGTACAGTGGTGCAATCTCAGCTCACCACAACCTCCACCTCCTGGGTTCAAGCGATTCTCCTGCCTCAGCCTCCCGAATAACTGGGATTACAGGCATGCACCACCACGCCCAGCTAATTTTGGATTTTTAGTAGAGATGGGGTTTCTCCATGTTGGTCAGGCTGGTCTCGAACTCCTGACCTCAGGTGACCCACCTGCCTCAACCTCCCAAAGTGCTGGGATTACAGGCATGAGCCACCACACCCAGCCAAAATGAGTCTTAAAATTACTGTTTAAATATCTGTTAGGATCTTTGTTTGGCACCCACAAAGAAGAAAAGAAAAATCAAGATTTCTACCTCTCTGTAGTTAACATGCCCATTGTGAAGCTGAAGAAACTCCAGAGCTCTGTGTCCTGAGAGAAATAAATACATAAATCAATTAAGTTCAACTATTACTGAAAACATAACTTAGGCGAGATGATTTTAAAAGAAAAATACACAATTTGTGGTTATAACTGTCAAGGATGCAGGAAATGAAATGAGTTTGCACTCACTGGCAATTTTCATTAGGTATAGATTTGTGCAGTATTTCTATTGTTATAGTACAAAGCAAGTTTAGATGGTGATTTAAAGTTTCTGCTTAACTATTAAATAGCTCTATGAGCTTTAGTGCTATTCAACCTCTCTAGACCTCAGTTCCCTCCTATGGAAAATTGAGTTTAAAAAATACCCACCCTATAGGTTGGTTGAAATAATAAATGCTACATGACAAGCACAGTAGCTGACACTTGGTAGGAGCTCAAGAAAAAGAAACTGTCAGACCAGGCATGGTGGCTCACACCTGTAATCCCAGCACTTTGGGAGGCCGAGGAGGGCGGATCACCTGAGGTCAGGAATTCAAGACCAGCCTGATCAACATGGAGAAACCCCGTCTCTACTAAAAATACAATAAATTAGCCAGACATGGTGGCGTGCGCCTGTAATCCCAGCTACTCGGGAGGCTGAGGCAGGGGAATCACTTGAACCCGGGAGACAGAGGTTGCAGTGAGCCAAGACCACGCCACTGCACTCCGGCCTGGGCAAGAGTGAGGCTCTGTCTCAAAAAAAAAAAAAAAGAAACTGTCATCATCATATTTTGCTTCAGTACTGAGGCAGACAAACCTAAGTACAAAATACAATATAACACCTAACCTATGGACTGAACCAACGATCCTCAAAAGTTTTTCATCATTGGACCAGAAGGACAAAATAATCTCAGAAAGCTACCAACTCCACCCCACACCCACCCACAGCCTGAATCTCCCAAGAATCAATAAGGGGACCAACATTCCCTGTGAAGTGACATTCAAAGGTGATATCTTATTTCTGTTGTGAATCACCTCCAATTTTAAAAATTCATATAACAAAAAACTATCGCCACTACTATATTATAAGCATTAATATCATAAAAGTCACAATCCACAAATACAAACAACCTGTGTATAGGATTCCAGTGATTTACGCTGAATGAAGCCATTTCTAATTAACTCACTCACATAATGCTGACCTTCCACTCAGGCCCTTTATAAGAAATGAAAAAGTAAACCAAAATATTTATAAAATCATCTAATTTATTAGTAAATAAATGATGGCGTTTTGGTCTTCTTCTATGTAAAAAAATTCTCAGAATCTGTGCAGATTCTATTTTAGGAGATGCCTTCAATTATGTTCACATAAATATTATTCTTTAAATGTCGATTAGGACCTTTGTTTAGTACTTATTGAAGAAAGGCAAGCAATTATCTGGTTTTGTTAAAATTTCAGATGCAATCTGTCTTGTAAATTTTTAAACACCAAGGATTAAAAATTGAGTATTTCCATTTACATTTGTTCCTCATCAGCTTACTCTGTAGTTTTGGCATTTTCAACTTCACAGAACATAGAACTGGAAGACACTTTAGAATTCTTTAAGAAGTTCAACCCCCTCATTTTATAGAATTGAGAGGTAGGTAAAGTGAATTGCTCAGAATCACACATCTACTTTACTGGATGGCTGGAACTAGAACCTAAGTCTGATTCTCTTTTCCATTGTTTCCTTACTCTCTTCTAGCAATACATTTTTAATGGAAAGAATGCCAGACCAGCTGTCAGGACACGTAATTCTAGGCCAGGCTACTAAAAAGTTAGCTGTAAAACTGTCTAGTATCAGTTTCTTCATCTGCAAAAGAAAAGAACTGCACTCGGTGACTTCTAGTGTCCTTTCAGATAGTCAAATTCTGTGATAACAGGTCCTTGCCCATTATAGCTCAGTATATATGTCTATTTTGCACTGATAAATTTTCATTTTTTGCCTATCTTATTATTCTTTGAGACTTCTGGAGGTAGTATAACTATAAAGTTCTGTTATAATTTTTATCTAAATTAAAGAAAACTCAGGCCGGGCGCGATGGCTCACACCTGTAATCCCAACACTTTGGGAGGCTGAGGCGGGTGGATCACAAGGTCAGGAAATCAAGACCATCCTGGCTAACACGGTGAAACCCCATCTCTACTAAAAAAATACAAAAAAAATTAGCCGGGCATGGTGGTGGGCGCCTGTAGTCCCAGCTACTCAGCAGGCTGAGGCAGGAGAATGGCGTGAACCCAGGAGGCAGAGCTTGCAGTGAGCCAAGATCGCGCCACTGCACTCCAGCCTGGGGGACAAAGTGAGACTCCGTCTCAAAAAAAAAAAAAGAAAACTCAGAACATCAGGTATATCTGAAATTAATCTGAAAATTGCTGTAGAATGTTATCATAGCTAATTCTATTAGAAATTGACTCACATTTTCCATGTGTTAAAACATGTTACAAATACACTTCATACAAGAACCAAATCCTTTTGCTAAGAAAGATCTTAAGTGTTCTCAGCCCATATGCAAAAAACATGGTAGCTATGTGGGGGGCGGATGTGTTAATTAGCTTGATTGTGCTAATCATTTCACAAGGCATACATATATCAACACATCATGTTATAGATCTCAAATTTATACAATTTTTGTCAATTATACATCAATAAAGCTAGAAAAATAAAAATTTTAAATAACTCTGTGGTGCCATCTCCCTATATCCAGGATGACTCTGCCCTTGCCCCTAAGGTCGGTGGTACTGGCTTGCTGTCCCCTTCTCCTCCTCAACTCCTGCCATCCTCCTGGCACCGTGAATGTGGATGACCAAACTCCCTTACTTTCTTGACCTTCCTGAAGCCAAGCACTTTTACAGCAATTTGACTCAGGGACCCACTCCCATGGCCACACGTGGCTCTTTACATATAGTTGGAAATGCCTGTCCTTGGACATGTAAAAACAACGAAAGTACATTTCTCACTCCTGCCATATTCCACCCATCTTGTTACTCTCCCATTCTGTCAGTTCTGCTGCCGCATTGCAACCTCTTGTTTACTGAGCCTCTCACTATTTCCCCACCTAGAGAAACACACAGGGGTCCCATGACCAACAGGGCATCAGCTCTCTTTCTTATTTGCCCCTTAACTGAACCCATGCTGCCAATCCCTATCCCTGGATGACTGCAGTCACGGGCTTCTCCTCCCTGCTGTCAGGCCACTCAGCTCAGTGCCCAGGGGAAACTGCATCAATCCACGAGCCGGATTTTCAATCTCTTCCTTAATGTCTCTGACAGATGTATTGTCCTCTCAACAACATAAGACACCAGTACTTACCTATTTCTACATGTGTTGAAAGGCCACACGATGAACCTCTATGGCAGACAGAACCCAATATGATCAGCAGGCCAGGCCACAACCTGAAAGCAGACATGCTCTCATTGCCCACCGGCTTCTCTGGTGACGTGGGAATGCTCAGAGCTGCGGCAGCACTGGGACTCCAAAATCCAGGCGCAGACCCACCGCTTCTCTCTAAGCAGGTCACTGACCCGGGAAACCAAGCCTCATTTCAAAATAATATCACTTTCCGATGAAGTCAACTGTTCAACTACTGTTTAGCTTCACCAGAACAGCAAACAAACTCTGTGCTCCTGGGGGGTGGGGTTGGGAGGATAAACTGAAATCTGAAAAGCCTTAGGCCAGAGGCACTGCATCTTCTGACTGAGGTTTTTTCTGGATTTCATTTTAACGTGAAATTTGTGTAGAGATGCAAGCAAAATTGTCTCCAGATATTTTTTGCTTTCTATAAAAAGGCTCACCTGTGCAGATAGTCAACATATTGGACCACCTCACCTTACAAGGGTGGATCTCTCATGCATCTTTTCTACACATTTATCAGGCTGTCCTGCTTCCTCCGCCTCCCAAGCCACAAGTGCTGGGAAAGCTTTTATGGTGATCAGCTGGAACTGGCTTCCCTTTCAGTATTTGGCAACAGATACTGACACTTGTATGGGATTACACAAGAGCAGCCACTCCTGGTCTCTCTACCTCTGGCTGTTCTAATAGGGCTTATCCAGAGCCTGTTGTAAGGTCAGATTCCTGCAGCCGAAGCAAAGATATCAATTCCACTTGGGAGGTGGAAGGAAGGGGGCAGATTTAGGGCCAAGAAACAGGGTTTGGAAAATGTTAAGCTCAGGATATATCATTAGGTAGCCAGTTACACTTCATCCATGGGAAAAATTAAGCTCTTCATAAAACTGATGGTAATCTTAAAACACAAATTATGCATATTTTACATTAAAAGCAAGAGATGGGCTCCTAAAAGAGTGGGAGGAAATGGTATTCACTCTCAGGTTTGCCAAATGAAAGGATGAATAGAAAGTGGGATGATTTGGCTGGGCATGGCGGCTCACACCTGTAATCCCAGCACTTTGGGAGGCTGAGGCTGGTGGATCACCTGAGGTCAGGAGTTTGAGACCAGCGTGATCAACATAGTGAAGACCCCGTCTCTACTAAAAATACAAAAATTAGCCAGGTGTGATGGCACGTGCCTGTAGTCCCAGCTACTGGGGAGGCTGAGGTGGGAGGATCTCTCGAACCCAGGAGGTGGAGATTGCGGTGAGCCGAGATGGCACCACTGCACTCTAGCCTGGGCGACAGAGCGAGACCCTGTCTCAAAAAAAAAAAAGAAAAAAAAAATAAATAAATAAAAAAAGAAAGTGGAATGATTTGAGACAGTTGCCGCCCCAACAGTTTCCCCTGTAAGCTTAACATAGACACTTGCACAGCCCCAAGGAAAGGAATCCCGCAGCTCCCCGCAAACCTGAGGGGCAGTAGGCCCAGCTACTCCTGATTAGTCCAGAGGCCATATGCCTACGTGTTTTGTCTGGCTAACAGGATGTTTTATAAACTTAAATCAAGTTTATGAACTTTTTCTAAATGAGAAAATTCACGTAGAAATCTAGATTTCTGTCTCTCTTAAAAACAAAAGAACTGGCGTCATGAACTGACGCTCCCATGTGACACGACAACCAGCTGCAGCCAAAGAGCCAGCTGCCCCCTGATAGAGCATGTCCTGCTCCTCCAGTCCCTACCATCCATGCAATGTGTGCAGGTTTCCACACCCCTTCTGGACACCAGAGGCCTTTGAGTTTGCCTCCCTGTCACTCTGGGTCTTCTACAGCCTGTGTGTGAGGGAGTCGCAATTATTAATTGGGACTTTGGATATTCTCTCTCAGAACATCCAAGAGCAGTCAATCAATGGTTACACGGGAAAAAAATATTGCCTAGAAACGATATCTAACCAGATATAATAAAACAAACCCATCCAAAAATCACCAAAGAAACAGGTTCAGAACAGGTGTGGTGGCTCATGCCTGTAATCCCAGCACTTTGGGAGGCCAAAGCGGGCAGATGGCTTGAGGCCAGGAGTTCAAAACCAGCCTGTGCAACACGGCAAAATCCTGTCTCTACCAAGAAAAAAACAAAAATAAAAACAAAAATTAGCCGGGTATGGTGGCATGCACTTGTGGTCCAAGCTACTCAGGAGGCTGAGGCAGGAACATCGCCTGTACCTGGGAAGTGGAGGTTGCAGTGAGCTGAGATCACACCACTGCACTCCAGCCTGGGCAAGACACCACCCCAAAAAAAAAAAAAAAAAAGGAATGGGTTCGGTTACCAAACAATACTAATCCCAAATGTCTCAATTTCTCATTATGCATTTTTTTGTATTTGAGATTCAGAATGACATAAATGTATGAATGTAATAAAATAAGAGGAAATTATTTGCTTAGTGTGATAGTTATGAATATGGTCTTTATATGACAATATTGCTTGCAGTTTTACAGAGTTTGTATTACTTTGGTAACAATAAAAACATCAAAGATATGACTTTAAAGAAAGTTAAAACGTAGCTCACAATATTACTATCTGACAAATAATAAGCATATGGAAATATTTTTCTTTCTGCCCCACACCCCCCTTTCCTAATATAGGTGGCTTTGTTATAAACAAGACAGCATGATTCTACCATTTAAAACTCTTCTGGAAATACAGACCCAAGGTGAAAAGTAAACATACAGTTACATTAAGGAGTGAGTAGGGAGAATACAGGTTTGAAAGCCAGAGGGTCTCAAGCTTTATGTGGGCCAGTCTAGAAAATGGGGGAGAGGAGGCTGGGCACAGTGTCTCACGCCTGTAATCCCAGCACTTTGGGAGGCCGAGGTGGGCAGATCACCTGAGGTCAGGAGTTCAAGACCAGCCTGGCCAACATGGTGAAATCCCATCTCTACTAAAAAATACAAAAATTAGCCAGGCATGGTGGCGCGCACCTGTACTCCCAGCTACTCCGGAGGCTGAGGCAGGAGAATCACTTGAACTCAGGAGGCAGACGTTGCAGTGAGCTGAGATCGTGCCATTGCACTCCAGCCTGGGCGACAGAGTAAGACCCTGTCTCAAAAAAAAAAAAAAAAAAGAAAAAAAAAGAAAAGAAAGAAAAAGAAAATGGGGGAGAGGATGAATACGGGTGGAAACTGGGGAGTGGAGGTTCCCAGGACAAGGGCAGACAAAAGAGAAAGGAGAGAAGAGGTCCCTCTCACCTGATGGTCTTGTCCCTGTAGGCCCTGGTAAGGACAGACACCCAGCCAGGCGCTAGGGGATATCAGGACAGGCTGGAAGTAAGACAGGAGCCAGGAGGAAATTGTTTACACTCTGAATGGGGGCTTGAAGAGGGGCACAAAACTGAGGGAAAAGGGGAGGGCCACATTGTGAACTTTCTAAGCTCCAGGCACTTTTGCCTTTGTGAAGTACTTCCTGTCACAAAAATAAGTAAACAATAAATAGAAATCACATTTTACACCTGCATTGGTGTAAGATTAACATATTAACATGCCATCTAAAAGTTCATTTTTTTCTCAGATTTTAGAATAAATTAAACATTTTTGAGTGCTCCTAAAAGTTTTATGGGCCCTTGGCATCGTACCTACTGTGCCTAATGGATAAGTCATCTGGGAAAGGGAGTGGGTACCGTTTGAAATAGAACCTTAAAAAGATAAGTGGACTAGGGTAATTTTTGAAACAAGAGAGGCAACCACAATTAACTTGGCTTTTCTGGGCCTCAGCTGATTAAGGCCTCAATTGAATGACTTCCCCAGGCCAGTAGAAGTGAGCTCTGTAATCCCAGCACTTTGGGAGGCCAAGGAGGGCAGATCACTTGAGGTCAAGCATCCAAGACTAGCCTGGCCAATACGGTGAAAACCTGTCTCTACTAAAAATACAAAAGTTAGCTGGGCTTGGTAGCACACACCTGTAGCCCCATCTACTCGGGAGGCTGTGGCAGGAGAATCGCTTGAACCCGGGAGGCGGAAGTTGCAGGGAGCTGAAAGCACACCACTGCACTCCACCCTGGGTGACAGAATGCGTCTGTCGGTCTCACAAAAACAAAACAAACAAACAAAAAACAAAAATCACCACCAAAAACAAAAAACAAAACAAAAACAAAAACTCCCTCTGCAGGCAGGAGATGTAAACACGCCAGCTCCCCAGCCCCAACTGTGATACCTACTGGCCCACATCCCTATTAGGACTCCCTGGTTCTCCCCAGTTCCTGCAATAAAATACAGAACAAAATAGTGTGAAATTGATTAAACTCTACTGTTATCACTTCTGCCATATGTGACTGGCTCAAAACTCAATGGATCTGACTCAGCAAAAGGCAAAGTCAAAATTTAAAGTTACTGCCTCAGCATTTTGCAAATGTCCTAGAAAAAAATTCAACGTCCTAGAAAAAGGTGAAAGCTAGTAAGATACTCTCAACGCTGTAGGAGCTGAGAAAGGGAGATATGTAACCTAAAATCAATGCATAGGGCTGGGCTTCATTTGCACCCACAAATTCCCAGCATATGCCTGCTATTTTTATTTTTATCCTCATTAGGTTTTAAGCTTCCCTGCTGCTTTCAGAGTCTTAAGCCCAAGTCTAATTTTTGAACGGATGAAGAATGCTGTTTAAAGGTGCTCAGATACCTTGGTTGGATAGCATGCTCAATCCTTATACCTTGGTTGATTCAATTTTGACAAATGCTTCCATTTACTGGTTGGTGTCCCAACTTTAATGTTACTAGTGGCTTTACTAGGGTAGCTATTATGACTTTGAACGCTACATTGAATTTAATGTAGCAACTGTAACGAGCATTTTACGTTATCTCACAACAAAATGGGGTAGATATGGTTCTATTTTATAAGCGACTGGACTAAGGTTAACCTGTCGGTCACACAGCTTGTCGGGAACAGACTGAGTTTGTATCCTAGTCTGTTTATTTCCAAGGCGCTGTTATTTATCGGGAGCACCCCTAGGAGAATGCCTAGACACATACCCAGAAAAGCAGGCAGGCAGCAGAATGCGGGGTCACACTTCGACCCCTCAGAGAACCATCGCTCCCAATCAATCCTACGTGCTCAGGAGCTACAACTGAAGAAGCGTGATCACGGCCTTGGCATTTAAGGCAGGCACCAGCGCATCTATGGACCGCGCACAAATTCCGGGGATGCCGAATTTGGGGGATGCTAAGGGGAGAGAGTGGGTCTCTAGCAGCGGTTGGGGGCTCAGGAGCAGTTAGTGACAAATGAACACCCGAAAAGTGAAAAGGTGACAGCAGTCCGCAGGTGCATCTACCGGCGAGCCTTCTCCATCCCCGAACCCAACCCTCCCCCGGGAGAAGTTCGCGCCAGGAGAGAAGCCGCGCGGCGCTTAGGGCAAGGTGCAGAGGGCGGCGCGGCGGTGCAGCGAGAAAGACGCGGAGAGAGGGCGCTGCTCTGTGGCTCTGCAACCTTCCGCCAGCTCCCCCGCTTTCCCCGCGCGTCCCCGGCGCCTCCTCGCTCCTCTTGCTTCCCCGCGACCCCTGCGTTCCCGTGCGCGCGCGCCCGCTTGCCTGTTTACTCTCGCCGTCGCTGCCCGGGCCATGGCGACCTGCTTTTGGCTGCGGAGCTGTGGGGCCCAGCGCCTCGGGTCGACGTTTCCAGGCTGCCGCCTCCGACCCCGCGCCGGGGGCCTGGTCCCTGCCTCCCGGCCTGCGCCCGGCCCGGCCCAGCTCCGCGGCTACGCTGGGGGCCTGGCGGGCCTCTCTGCGGCGCTGCTGCGCACCGACAGCTTCGTGGGCGGCCGCTGGCTCCCGGCCGCCGCCACCTTCCCCGTGCAAGACCCGGCCAGCGGCGCCGCTCTGGGCATGGTGGCCGACTGCGGGGTGCGAGAGGCCCGTGCCGCCGTGCGCGCTGCCTACGAGGCTTTCTGCAGCTGGAGGGAGGTCTCGGCCAAGGTGAGAGAGCCCGGATACAGGGGGCCAGAGCTGGCCGGGGACACGGCGGGGAGCAGAGGGGGCTTTACCCCAAAGTGACACCAGCCGCGTCGCCTCCCTCCTGTGCTCAGTTCCCCAGGGTATACAAAGCGGAAAGTCAGAGCAACAAGGGAGACGACCAACAAATAAGTTTGGAGCTTCCACTTTGTGCCGGGCGCTAGGGACACGGCCCCTGCCCTCAAGCCTCATCAAGTTATGCACTGCCCAGTAGGGGAGGCAGAACGCGAGCGCCTAAATATAAGCGAGCTGCGTGTTTTGATCAACAAGCCTAACCGTGGAGGGGCGGGGACAAAGGGGAGGGGTGTCAGGGAAGTGAGAGAGCACGTGTGGCCCTTCAGAGTAGCTGAAATATCTCCGCAGCTGCAGGGAGCCCACGCAGGAGGCTGCTTCAGCTGCCCTTAAGAAGGCTGGTAGTGAGGGCCCCGGGCCAGAATCATGGAATCGGAAACGGAGAGAACTGTAGAAAGATATGGGTTTTGTGCAGGGGAAGAGTTAAGTCCAGGAGTGTTCTCCACGTTTTCACCCTAAATGGATAAATGCTGCTATTGGCCATTGCATAGAGAACACTGGAGAATTGGGAGTAAGGGGTGGAGGGCCGTTAAATGGGGAGAATAGAGTAAGAAGAAAACTAAGAAAGTTTCTTCTTCCTTCAAGTATTATATTATTAGACCTGGAGTCAACGCAGTGAAATTTTTTACCCTGTCCTTCAAAGCTCTCCCTCTGAAGGAATTCATCCAGCGATCCCTACGAGTACAAGAGAGTCTTAGCACTTATTCATCCATCAGCTGTTTACTGAGCACCTGCTGTATGCCCTGCACTGTTAGAGGTGCTTGGGATACCTCAGTAAACGAAAGAAAGATTGTGCCCTTATGGAGCTTACATGGGGTGGAAGGGGAGCAGAAGAGAGATCAGAACTCTAAACAACAAACATAATATCTAAGCAAGTAAGTATGTGAGAGGTGCTGAATGCAATATGGGAAAAAAGGTAGAAGCAGGAGAAGATCCGGGCCAGAGGGAAGGGGCAAGGTGCAGCATCAACAGTGTGGCCAGGCATAGTCCTCTGCTAGGGCTGTAATAGCAAGGTACCACAGACTGGGTGGCCTGAACAACAGACATTTCTCATTTTACTGCTCTGGAGGGTAGAAATCCCAGATCAAGGTGTTGTCAGGGTTGGTTTCTTCTAAGGCCTCTCTCATTGGTTTGCAGAGAGCTCAGTGTTGTCTTTGTATCTCATCAGACCTCAATTTTAGACTCATGGAGGCTGAGATGTCTGTTCACGCCCAAGTGAGGATGTAAAGTAAGCAGTTGGTTATATGAATGAATCTTCCCTGTGTGTCTCCACATGGTCTTTCCTCTGTGTGTGTATGTGTCCTAATCTCTTCTTCTTTTAAAAACAGGAGTCAGATCAGATTGGGGCCCACCAGAATGACCTCATCAAAACTTAATTCCCTTTTTAAAGACCCTATTTCCAAATGCACTCACATTCTGAGATACTGGGGGGTTAGGACTTCAACATGTCAGTTTTGCCAGGAGCACCATTCAGCCCATAACATCAGGGTAGGTCTCATTGAGGACATGAGATACAAAGACCAAAGGAGGTAAGTGTGTCCGGAGTTGGTTCCTGCCAGTAGGTTTGTGGCCTCGATGCCTTCAAAAATGGAGCCGCGGACTTTCGCGGTGAGTGTTACAGCTCTTAAAGATGGCATGGACTCAAAGAATGAGTGGTAGCAAGATTTATTGTGAAGAGTGAAAGAAGAAAGCTTCCACAGCATGGAAGGGGACCTGAGCAGGTTGTCGCTGCTGCGGGGGGTGGGGCGTGGTGGCCAGCTTTTTATTCCCTTATTTATCCCCTCCGGTGTTCCGTTTCTGTCCTATCAGAATGCCTTTTTTTCAATCTTCCCTGCGATTGGCTACTTTTAGGATCCTGATGATTGGTGCGTTTTACAGAGGGCTGATTGGTGTATTTTACAATCCTCTGGCTAGCTACAGAGTGCTGATTGGTGTGTTTTTACAGAGCACTGATTGGTGCATTTTACAATCCCCTTGCTAGCTCCAGAGCGCTGATTGGTGCATTTTACAATCCTCTTGCTAGCTACGGGGTGCTGATTGGTGTGTTTTACGGAGCACTGATTGGTGCATTTTACAATCCTCTTGTAAGACAGAAAAGTTCTCCAAGTTCCCACTCGACCCAGGAAATCCAGCTGGCTTCACCTCTCATAAGGACATTCAGCTAGAGCCAAAGTCAGAAGCATGGCTGACACATTTGCAGAACAGCAAGGAGGCCCATGTGGACTGAGCAAAGGGGAAGAGTTGTATCAGAGGAGGTCATAGGGAGAAGGGGAAGAGTGGGTGGAGCATATAGGACCTGTGAGTTATTCTAAGGACTTGGTTTTTACTTTGAGTAAAGGGGGGGCTGTGTCAGGGTTTTAAGCAGAGATATGATCTGATTTACATTTTGAAAGGCCACTCTAATCACAGTGCTGAGACTAGATGAAGAGTGGCGGAAGCAGAGAGACAGGTTAGGAGGTTGTTGCACGGCTTTAGGTGGGAGGCCATGGTGGCTTGAACCAGAGTGGTAGCAGTGGACCAGGTGAAGAGTTATCCCATAAGGATGTATTTTGAAGGTTGAGCCCACTGGATTTTCTGATGGATCATTACATAGGAAGTAGGTGAAGGAGAGGGGTTAGTGATGACTCCAGGGCTTTTGGCCTGAGCAATTGGAAGGATGAGGATAGCTGAATTGAACAGCATTAGGGTGAGATATCAAGAGTTCAGTTTTAGACTTATTGAGTCTGAGATGTCGGTTCACACCCAAGAGAGGATGTAAAATGAGCAGTTGGGTATATGAGTCTGAGGTTTGAAAGCGAACCGTAGGCTAGAAATGTAAATGTGACATTCATACGTGTGTGTGCTGCATACATACTTACAGCGATGGGAATGGTGAGCTCACAGGAAAGGAGTGGACCAGGGCCTGAGCCCTGGTTCCCCTAGCATCATTCTGGAGTCCCACAAGGCCCCACGAGGATCAAGGCTGCCATACAATGCTGTTACACTGCAGGGGTCTGGAAAGCCTTCTAGTCTATCACTGATTGTTTGGCAGCTGCGGGGCGGGTGTTGGGACCTCTTGCTGACACTAGCAGCATCATCCTGTGTTCAGATCACACCTCCCATCCTAATGTCTGTGCCCCTTGAACATTACAGTGATGTCAGCTTCCATCTTACAAGGTCTTGGATCTTTTCAGGGAACCTTCCTTTTTGAAAGGAGGGGTTCAGGCTGGGCACGGTAGCTTACGCCTGTAATCTCAGCGCTTCAGGAGGCCAAGGCGGGTGGATCACCTGAGGTCAGGAGTTCGAGACCAGCCTGTCCAACATGGTGAAACACTGTCTCTACTAAAAAATACAAAAACTGGCCAGACACGGTGGCTCACACTTGTAATCTCAGCACTTTGGGAGGCCAAGGCGGGTGGATCACTTGAGGTCAGGAGTTCAAGTCCAGCCTGGCCAACATGATGAAACCCCATCTCTACTAAAAAATACAAAAATTAGCTGGGCGTGGTGGCGGGCGCCTGTAATCCCAGCTACTCAGGAGGCTGAGTCAGGGAGAATTGCTTGAACCTGGGAGGCGGAGGTTGCAGTGAGCCGAGATCATGCCAAATGCACTCCAGCCTGGGGGACAGAGCAAGACTCTGTCTCAAAAAGAAAAAATACAAAAATTAGCCAGGCATTGTGGCATGCACCTGTATGTAATCCCAGCTACTCAAGAGGCTGAGGCATGAGAATTGCTTGAGCCTAGGAGGTGGAGGTTGGTTGCAGTGAGCCAAGATGGTGCCACTGTACTCCAACCTGGGTGACAGAGTGAGACTGTCTCAAAAAACAAAAACAAAAGTTCTTCTTGGCTTTGGATACACCTGTGCAGATGTTGGAAGCTACATCCTGGGCAGCTCTCTCTTTAGAGTGCCTTGATGGCAGCCCAGGTGGCCTAGATTCTCTAGGCCTTCCTCGTTTTCTTTTTTGAAGTGGTTTTATGTGAATGAATTAATTTTTTTTAATAAACCATTTCTTCCTTTTCTCTTTTCTTTTTTCTTTTTTTTTTTTTTTTTTTTTGAGACAGGGTCTTGCTCCGTTGCCCAGGCTGGAGTACAGTGATGCTATCATGGCTCACTGCAGCCTCGAACTCATAGGCCCAAGCGATTCTCCCACCTCAGCCTTCTGAGTAGCTGGGACCACAGGCATGCACCACTACACCCAGATAATTTCTGTGTGTGTGTGTGTGTAGAGACGGATCTCACCGCATTGCCCAAGCTGGTGTCGAACTCCTGGCTACAAGCAATCCTCCCTCCTTGGCCTTCCAAAGTGTTGTGATTATGGGCATGAGCTGCCACACCTGGTCCCATAATATTGTTAATAATCCAATGTATCCCTTTATCTGTTTTTCATTCATTGGAATTTTTTAAATTATGGCAAAATATGCATAACATAACATTTACCATTTTAACCATTTTTAAGTGTACATTTCAGTGGTATTAAGTGCATTCATGTTGTTGTGCCTGGGCCCTCTTCTTAAGTGAGGCCCTTTCTTATGCCTCATGCATGCCCCAGTCCATATGTCAGTCTCTGGGACAAATCCAGGTTGCCAGCGAGCCACTGTAATAGGGAACAATACTTGAAGACACTATGCTGAGTGAAATAAGCCAGTCACAAAAGGGCAAATGCTGTATGATTCTACTTATATGAGGTACCCAGAGTTGTCAAATTCATAGAGACAGAAAGTAGAATGGTCCAGGCATGGTGGCTCACAATTGTAATCTCAGCACTTTGGGAGGCCAAGGCAGGAGGATCACTTAAAGCCAGGAGTCTGAGGTTGCAGTGAGCTATGATTGCGCCACTGTACTCCAGCCTGGGCATCAGATCAAGACCCTATCTAAAATAATAATAATAATAATAATAATAATAAAGTAGGGAACTATACCTTTGTATGGTAAAATTAAAGTTGTTCTTATTTACCATAAGCAATAATAGCTGTTTCCACAAAACTTATTTTCTCTTTTATAATTTATGACCCAGTATACCTCTTTAGATGCAACTTGAAATTGGATCTCTATTACTCATCAAAGAAGGGTCAGTTAGCATGAGCAATATAGTGAGACCTTGTCTGTACAAAAAAAATTTTTTTTTAATTAGCTGAGCATGATCATCCTGTAGATCCTGTTAGCATGAAAAGTCTATGGCATGACAACAACTACTTTAAGGGGAAGATAAGATTTCTTTCTACTTCTAAGTGATGCTGTGATACCTTAAGCACTAAGGCAGGGCTAGTAATGCTTTTTTAGTTTCACAGATTAGGGTAATCTTATTTTAACAGATCAAGGTAAAATGCTTATTTTAACAGGTCAAGGTAATCGTTGTAAGATGTATATAACATAATGTTAACTTTGTGGTCTAAGTCTTTAGCTATCAAGCCGGATTCCTTAGTAGACCAAATCTTGTTATCGAAGTGTTCTTGAGCTATACCCTTGATGTTTAGAAAAAAGTATTTGTTACATCTTGTAGGATCTACTTTTTGAACTTTTCGTCCCCTGTAGTTGCCAATTCTGCATGTACTAGTCCTCTAGAAATAGGTTAAACTGAAGCAACGTGATGGAAGGAACTCTCCACAGGGCTTGTTTTCCAAAGAAAAGTATTGTTTGAAGAAGCAAAGTTACAAGCCTACCTAAGCATATCATAAAGCTGTTCAAAAATAACTCAGAGCCAGTCTTGTGGATGGAAATGTAGTGCCTGAGTCACATTCTGCTTAAAGTTGTAACAGATACAGAGGAGTTAAAAGAAAAAAATAGCTGAGCATGGTGGTGTGTGCCTGTGGTCCCAGCTACTCAGTAGGCTGAGCTGGGAGGATCACTTGAACCAAGGAAGCAGAGGTTGCAGTGAGGTATGATCACACCACTGCACTTCAGCCTGGGTGACAGAACAAAACTCTGTCTCTTTTTTTTAATTTTTTTAAATTTTTGATTTTTTTTATTTATGTGCTTTTCATTGTCCAAACCCAGACCCTGTCTCAAAAACAAACAAAAAAACAGAAGGTCAATATATGTTTCCCCAAGCATCTTACTCAGGGTTGTCCAGAAAAATAGAACCAATGTTCTGTGAGAACCAATATTTTATATATATATATATATATATGGAATCATGTATGCCATATATATATATATATATATATGGAATCATGTATGCCATATATATATATATATATATGGAATCATGTATCCCATATATATATATATATATATATATATGGAATCATGTATCCCATATATATATATATATATATATATATGGAATCATGTATCCCATATATATATATATATGGAATCATGTATCCCATATATATATATATATGGAATCATGTATCCCATATATATATATATATATGGGAATCATGTATCCCATATATATATATATATATGGAATCATGTATCCCATATATATATATATATATGGAATCATGTATCCCATATATATATATATATATATGGAATCATGTATCCCATATATATATATATATATGGAATCATGTATCCATATATATATATATATATGGAATCATGTATCCCATATATATATATATATGGAATCATGTATCCCATATATATATATATATGGAATCATGTATCCCATATATATATATATATGGAATCATGTATCCCATATATATATATATATGGAATCATGTATCCCATATATATATATATATATATATATGGAATCATGTATCCCATATATATATATATATATATATGGAATCATGTATCCCATATATATATATATATATATGGAATCATGTATCCCATATATATATATATATATATGGAATCATGTATCCCATATATATATATATATATATGGAATCATGTATCCCATATATATATATATATATATGGAATCATGTATCCCATATATATATATATATGGAATCATGTATCCCATATATATATATATATATATATATATGGAATCATGTATCCCGTATATATATATATATATATATGGAATCATGTATCCCATATATATATATATATATATATGGAATCATGTATCCCGTATATATATATATATATATATGGAATCATGTATCCCATATATATATATATATATGGAATCATGTATCCCATATATATATATATGGAATCATAGATATATAGGAACATAGGAAGAGACATCATCTTATAAAGGACTGGCTCATGTGGTTGTGGATGCTAAGAAGTCCCACCCTCTGCTGTCTGCAAGCTGGAGACCTAAGAAAGCTGATATGTCCAGTCTGAGTTCCAGACTGGGTCCAAAGGCCTGAGTACCAGGAATGACAATGTCTGGTGTCTGACAGCAGGAGGAAATGGACGTCCTAGCTCATGCAGAGAGTGAATTTGCTCTTCCTCTGCCACTTTGTTCTTTTCAGGTCCTCAGCAGATTGGATGATGCCCACCTGAATTTGTGAAGGCAAATCTTCTTTATTCAGTCTACTGATTTAAATGCTAACCTCTTCCAAAAACACAGACATACCCAGAAATAATGTTTTACCTGCTATCTGGGGCTCCTTGAACCCAGTCAAATTTACACATAAAATTAACCATCACAGCTGAGGAGAATGAGACCATACAGCTAATATTTTAGGATATTGAATTTTATTTAGCATTCTCTCTTACACTTGGCATTTTATTACTTTTCTGCCTTGTTATTTCTTTTGCAGGAGAGGAGTTCATTACTTCGGAAGTGGTACAATTTAATGATACAAAATAAGGATGACCTTGCCAGAATAATCACAGCTGAAAGTGTAAGTTCAGGGTTCTGGCTTGGTGCACTGAGAAATTCTCCAGGAATTTTTACACTAAACTTGGGAAAGCCCCTGACTTCCCTTCACTGCTGGCTATAGCTAAAGAATATGTGATTCCTTCTCTACTGATCAAATACCAAATCATTATTGTGCCAGGGTACTTAGATTTGCTAAAATAAAATTTGTATGTTCTAGTTTATTCTTTAATAGTATCCAAAAATAGATTTTGTTTGCAACTGTATGAATAACTGCTGTTTCACCATTCTGATTTTTTTCCATGTTACTGTTTTGGTTGCTTTTTTTAAATATTGTTTTTGTACATTTTTTAATGTACCAATACTTCTTCCATAGATATAATAAATTATTTCATATCATGGTTACAATACTTAGAAGATATTGAAAGGAGGAAAAAATTAGATGTTTCCTAATTTGTAAACATATTGAGAATGCAAATGACTCTTGTGGTTTAGGGTGATACATTCATCATTGTAATTCTGCTTTTTAAAACTCATACCAAAGTCAGAAAGTTTCCCCACTCTATGGGTATCGATATAGGAGACTTTTCTACTGCTCTTGCACCTTGAAGAATTTAGGAACACAGAGCCATGCTTTTATTATTAGAAGGTAATACGTGGGTTCTTTTCTGATTTAATTTAGGGAAAGCCACTGAAGGAGGCACATGGAGAAATTCTCTATTCCGCCTTTTTCCTAGAGTGGTTCTCTGAGGAAGCCCGCCGTGTTTACGGAGACATTATCTACACCCCGGCAAAGGACAGGCGGGCCCTGGTCCTCAAGCAGCCCATAGGTGTGGCTGCAGTCATCACCCCGGTAGGTGACAGGATCAGCAAGATCCTAGGGTGGGAGATTGGATAGGGAGTTGGGAAACAATTCATTCTTCCTCGTGAGCAGGTGTGCTCATCCTGTTAGTTTTGTCACCTGTTCCTGGTTTCCTGATGCTTTTGCTGGATGTGGAAGTGTGTTTCCTGGTCCTCTGTGATGATGTTAGGTGTGGTGGCAGTGAGTGGAAGGATGCATTTCTAATGCCTGCAAAAGTGGGATGAGCCGCAGGAGGACCCAGGGGCTCTTCTGACTTGGCATGGAGGCTTCTTTCTGGCATTGCCTAGCACCTCTGAAAAGATCTTCCAGTATTTATCATTTTTAAAAAGACTTAAGATATGATACATTTTTAAACTTGCCATAGTTTGGAAAAAAGTGTTATGCTTAATTGATGCTTATCATCAATAACAAAGCATTTGTGGACCCACCAGCAGGCACTGGGCCAGGTTCTAGAGGTAAAAAGGCTAAGAAATAAGGTATCACATCTGCCTGGATGGGGCTGCAGTATATTTGTGGAATGCCCGGCTTTCCTTCTGGGTTCTGCCTTCTACTAGGTCCCATATTAAGTTCTCTCCTGTATCTGTCAGCTGGTCTCAAGACGTCTGTGGTTTTCCTGCTCAGCAGAGTTACAGACAGAATCCCCCGATTGCCTAGACTGACTAGGTTTGACTTGAAGGTCACTGTTTACTAACTGTGCAACATTGGCCAAATTACTTAACTGCACTGTCTCCATTTTATTGAACTTGCAAATGAGGTTAATATCAACCTCATTGGGTTGTGATAAGGATTTAATTAATTTTAATTTTGAAGTACTTAGAAAAATACCTGATACAGAGTAAGTACTATATAATAGAGTTTTTCAAAATAAAATACTGTTATTATAGGCATATCTATAGGCATCTATAAATATGTATGTGGAAGTAAATAATAAATCATCTGCCATTTTCAAAACCATTGCTAATATTTACTCCCATGGGCCTCAGGCCAAATCCAGCCCACTGCCTATGTTTGTAAATAAAGTTTTATTGAGACACAGCGACACCCATTCATACACCTACTATCTGTGGCTGTTTTCACAATACAGCTGCAGAGTTGAGTAATTGCCATAGAAACCATACATTCTACAAAGCCTAAAAATTTTACGGTCTGGCCCTTCACAGAAAAAGTTGGCTGACCCCTGGTCTAACTCATTTTTTACTGTGTTAAATTCTAAAAATATTTCCTGTCTTCATGAGCCTTTATCTCAGTCAGAGTCCCTCAAGTTGGCTGGGGGTCAGGTGTTCTGAGAGCTCACCTGTGCAGCCAAACGGGTTTGTCAATCAGTTGTGCAATGAAATTTGTTCACTGACTTCCTCACCTGCCTTCCTTTGCACTAATGAGGTGGTCCTTCCTCTCACATACTTCCTCTGCTCTTCTAACCCCAGTGGAATTTCCCCAGTGCCATGATCACCCGGAAGGTGGGGGCTGCCCTGGCAGCCGGCTGTACCGTCGTGGTGAAGCCTGCCGAAGACACGCCCTTCTCCGCCCTGGCCCTGGCTGAGGTGAGCCGCTCTCCCTGTGTTTGTACAAAGCAGACAAAGTCCAAAAATTGATGTTTATCTGGGACAGAAAGAAGGAATTTTGGAGCCTACTTCTTTGCTTACGCCTCCTGATGCATGGTGTTGTTTATTAATCTACTGGCAATTACTTTAAATCAGCTGTAGCTCTTTTGGGGAAAAAAATGGATGGGGGATTTTCTGACATCTGCAGGCCATGTGTTTTCAGCCTACCGTAAAATGGTATCTATCCATCATCTTCATGAAATAGGCACCTAAACGTGGGTGTTTCTTACATTTAGGAAACTTGTTATTTCCCATTCCCATTCCCAGTTCAATCTGCATTCCATTAGATCTTATTCTTTTGTTTGAAAACCTCAAGTGGCCTCTTGTGTCACTCACTCAGAGTAAAGTCCAGATTCCTTAGTGGCTTTCAAGGTCCTATAAGATGTCACTTCCCACACCCCAGTATGTCTCTGACTTCGTCCATCACACCGGAACCCCTCACTCTTCATTCATCTGCTTGGACCACTCTGGCCCCTGCCACTTTGCAGACCCCGCCAGCCTTGCCCTCCACTCAAACTTTATACTTTCCCTCTGTCTGGAGCAGTCTCCCCCAGATACCCCCATAACTTGCTTCTTCACGTCTTCACTCAAATTCCTCTCTCCCAGGGAGGCCTTCCATGGCCACCCTGTCTAAAAATCACAATTTGGCTGGGCGTGGTGGCTCACACCCGTAATCCCAGAACTTTGGGAGGCCAAGGTGGGCAGATCACTTGAGGTCAGGAGTTCGAGACCAGCCTGACCAACATGCTGAAACCCTGTCTCTACTAAAAATACAAAATTAGCTGGGCATGGTGGCACGTGCCTGTAATCACAGTTACTCAAGAGGCTGAGGCAGGAGAATCGCTTGAACCCTGGGGGCGGAGATTGCAGTGAGCCAAGATGGTGTCACTGCACTCCAGCCTGGGCAACAGAGTGAGACTCAGTCTCAAAAAAAAAAAATCACAACCTCACACTCTGATCCTCTTGATCCCCTCCTCTGCTTTGCTTTTTTCCCCAGAACACCTAAAACCACCTACCCTATCACTATTTGTAGGCCTTTTCAGTGGGCAGGGCTAGGAGATATACATATATGTGTACACACATGTACACACACAATAAAATGCTGCAGAAATTCCTACAGAAACTTCAAATTCAAATTCAGTCCTATAGAGTTTTTACTTATTTTATATTATATCTGCATCTCCTTCTTTCCTGGTTTCTTTTTTTTTTTTTTTTTTTGAGACAGTCTCGCTCTGTCGCCCAGGCTAGCGTGCAGTGGCACAATCTTGGCTCACTGCAACCTCTGCCTCCCAGGTTCAAGCAATTCTCTGCCTCAGCCTCCCGAGTAGCTGGGATTACAGATGCCCGCCACCACACCCAGCTAATTTTTGTATTTTTAGTAGAGACTGGGTTTCACCATCTTGGCCAGACTGGTCTTGAACTCCTGACCTCGTGATCCACCCGCCTCGGCCTTCCAAAGTGCTGGGATTACAGGCATGAGCCACCACGCCTGGCCTCTTTCCTGGTTTCTAAAGACTCAGGAAATGACTGAATTAATATTCCATATGTACTCATTATACAGAACAACAGCTTCTGAATATTAATTTTATTTGTTTTAAATATTAATTTTAATATCACCAATGTGCCTATTGAAAATGGTTTACTTTTTTGGTATTTTCTCTTTCCATTCTCATTTTTAGTAATAAACTTTTATTTTAGAATAGTTTTACATTTACAGAAAAATTGCATAGATGGGCTATTTCCCACATACCCCACATTCAATTTCTCCTATTACTAGCAGCTTACATTAGTATAGTATATTTGTTACAATTAATGAATCAATAGTGATACGTTGTTATTAACTAAAGTCCATACTTTAAAATCCATTCTCAGATTTTATTAGTCTGTACCTAGTCTCCTTTTTCTGTTTCAGGATCTGGTCCAGGATATCCCATTACATTTAGTTGTCTTGTCTCCTTAATCCCTCTTGGCTATGAACATTTGTCTGTATTTTAAAATAGTTACACTGTATCTGTGTTGCCAAAACTACAACCATTACATGCTCTACTCTCTCCAGTTTAACCCTCCTTTAGACTTAGTTGAACAAGCAGTTGTATGTTTATGCTCACCACCAGTGCTTATGTCAATGTTTCTCTAGACATTTGGTGATCCGAACCTCAGTCTGTAGTAGATTCCTTAGGAAGGGCTCATGGGAATAATATTTTCCCTTCTTAAATGTTGACAGTAGTCTGGGCCTATTGTGTGTATAAATCAGTTTTGCTAGGTATAAAATCCTTGGCTCACATTTTTTTTTTACTTGATTATCTTAAATATATTTTCCATTTTCTTCTGATATAAAGTGTTGCTCTTGAAAATTCAGATGGTAACCTAAGTTTCTTGCCCTTATAAGTCAACTTGTTTTTTTTTTTACCTAGATACACAAAAGTGTTTGGTTTGGTTTTTTCTCCACTTTATCTTTGAAGACCATATCTAGTAATGTCACTAGAATATGTCTTTCTGATGATTGCTTTGAGTCCATACTCTAGGTATGCAGTGTGCTTTTTCAGTATGTAGTTTCCAGCCTTTTTGTTTTATATCTCTATAAAGTTTTCAGGATTTGTTCCTCACCGTTGGTTTGGTTTTACTCCTTTAGGAACTCCTGTTATCCATAAGTTGAATCTTTTTTGTCACTTTCTCTTGTATGTTTTTCATCTTTTCCCTAATTTTTAAAATTATTTTTTTTCTAGGTATAAAATGTCTGATTTTATTTTATTTTTTAATTTTTATTTCCATAGGTTATTGGGGAACAGGTGGTATTTGGTTACATGATTAAGTTCTTTAGTAGTGATTTGTGAGATTTTGGTGCACCCATCACCTGAGCAGTACACACTGCACCCAATTTGTAGTCTTTTATCCCTTGCCCCCTTCCCACCCTTTCTCCCTGAGTCCCCAAAGTCCATTGTGTCATTCTTATGCCTTTGCTTCCTCACAGCTTAGCTCCCACTTATGAGTGAGAACATATGATGTTTAGTTTTCCATTCCTGAGTTACTTAACTTAGAATAATAGTCTTCAGGCCAGGCACGGTGGCCTCACGCCTGTAATCCCAGCACTTTGAGAGGCCAAGGCGGGCAGATCA
This sequence comes from Pongo pygmaeus, assembly GCF_028885625.2. NCBI lineage: Eukaryota > Metazoa > Chordata > Mammalia > Primates > Hominidae > Pongo > Pongo pygmaeus. The sequence goes on from NC_072378.2 coordinate 24,604,053, forward strand.
CCAGCTCAAGAGATTGAGACCATCCTGGCCAACATAGTGAAACCCCGTCTCTAATAAAAATACAAAAATTAGCTGGGCATGGTGGCATGCACCTGTAGTCCCTGCTACTCGGGAGGCTAAGGCAGGAGAATCACTTGAAAAGAGGCGGAGGTTGCAGTGAGCCAAGATCATGCCACTGTACTCCAGCCGGGTGACAGAGCAAGACTCCATCTCAAAAAAAAAAAGAATAATAGTCTCCAATCTCATCCAGCCCACTGCGAATGCCATTAATTTATTCCTTTTTATGGCTGAGTAGTATTCCATCCTATGTATAAACCACATAGGATACAGTTTATCCACTCGTTGACTGATGGGCATTTGGGTTGGTTCCACGTTTTTGCAATTGTGAATTGTGCTGCTATAAACATGCATGTGCAGGTATCTTTTTTGTATAATGACTTCTTTTCCTCTGGGTAGATACCCAGTAGTGGGATTGCTGGATCAAATGGTAGTTCTACTTTTAGTTCTTTAAGAAATCTCCACACTGTTTTCCATAGTGGTTGTACTAGTTTACATTCCCACCAGCAATGTAGAAATGTTCCCTGTTCACATCCACGCTAACATCTATTATTTTTTAATTTTTTGACTATGGCCAACCTTGCAGGAGTAAGGTGGTATTGCATTGTGGTTTTGATTTGCATTTCCTTGATCATTAGTGATGTTGAGCATTTTTTCATATGTTTGTGGGCCATTTGTGTATCTTCTTTTCAGAATTGTCTATTCATGTCCTTAGCCCACTTTTTGATGGGATTGTTTTTTTCTTTGTTGTTAATTTGTTTGAGTTTCTTGTAGATTCTGGATATTCGTCCTTTGTCAGATGTATAGATTGTGAAGACTTTCTCCTGCTCTGTGGGTTGTCTGTTTACTCTGCTGACTGTTCCTTTTGCCATACAAAAGCTCTTTAGTTTATTTAAGTTCCAGCTATTTATCTTTGTTTTAGTTGCATTTGTTTTTTGGGTTCTTGGTCATGAAATCTTTGCCTAGGCCAATGGCTAGAAGGGTTTTTCCAATGTTATCTTCTAGAATTTTCATAGTTTCAGGTCTTAGATTTAAGTTCTTGATTCATCTTGAGTTTATTTTATATAAGGTGAGAGATGAGGATCCAGTTTTTTTTCCCACATGTGGCTTGCCAATTATCCCAGCACCATTTGTTGAGGGAGGATTCCCTCTTTCTCTATCTTGTGGAATAGTGTCAATAGGATTGATACCAATTCTTCTTTGAATGTCTGGTAGAATTCTGCTGTGAATCTGTCTGGTCCTGAAATTTTTTTGGTTGGTAATTATTTTACTGACATTTCAGTCTGTTCGGGGTATCTTGTTCTTCCTGATTTAAGCTAGGAGGGCTGTATATTTCAAAGAATTTATCTGTCTCCTCTAGGTTTTCTAGTTTATGTGTGTAAAGGTGTTCATAGTAGCCTTGAATGATCTTTTGTACTTCTGTGATATCAGTTGTAATATCTCCCATTTCATTTCTAATTGAGATTATTTGGATTTTCTCTCTTCTCTTCTAATGGTCTATCAATTTTATCTTTTCAAAGAACCAGCTTTTTGTATCATTTATATTTTGTATTTTTGTTTGTTTCTATTTAATTTAGTTCTGCTCTGATCTTGGTTATTTCCTTTCTTCTGCTGAGTTTGGGTTTGGTTTGTTCTTGTTTCTCTAGTTCTTTGAGGTGGACCTTAGATTATCTATTTATGCTCTTTCAGACTTTTTGATGTAAGCATTTAGGGCCATGAACTTGGCTCTTGGCACCGCCTTTGCTGTATCCCAGAGGTTTTGATATGTTGTGTCACGGTTGTCATTCAGTTCAAATAATTTTTTAATTTCCATCTTGATTCCATTTTTGACCTAATGATCATTCAGGAACAAGTTATTTAATTTCCATGTATTTGCATGGTTTTGAAGGTTCCTTTTGGAGTTGATTTCCAGCTTTATTCCACTGTGGTCTGAGAGAGTGCTTGATATAATTTCAATTTTCTTAAATTTATTGAGGCTCGTTTTGTGGCCTATCATATGGTCTATCTTGGAGCAAGTTCCATGCACTGATGAATAGAATGTATATTCTGCAGCTATTGGATAGTGTTTTGTAAATATCTGCTAAGTCCATTTGTTCCAGGGTATAGTTTAAATCTAGTGTTTCTTTGTTAACTTTCTGTCTTGATGACTTGTCTAGTGCTGTCAATGGAGTATTGAAATCCCCCATTACTATTGTGTTGCTGTCTATCTCATTTCTTAGGTCTAATAATAATCGTTTTATAAATTTGGGAGCTCCAGTGTTACATGCATATATATTTAGGATTGTGATATTTTCCTGTTGAACGAGGCCTTTTATCAATATATAATGTCCCTCTCTGTCTTTTTTAACTGCTGTTGCTTTAAAGTTTGTTTTGTCTAATATAAGAATAGCTACTCCTGCTCACTTTTGGTGTCCATTTGATTGGAATGCCTTTTTCCACCCCTTTACCTTGGGTTTCTGTGAGTCCTTATGTGTTAGGTGGGTCTCTTAAAGGCAACAGAAAGTTGGTTGGTGAACTCTCATCCATTCTGCAATTCTGTATCTTTTAAGTGGAGTATTTAAGGCATTTACATTCAATGTTTGTATTGAGATGTGAGGTACCATTCCAGTCATCATGCTATTTGTTGCCTGAATGCTTTTGGGTTTGGTTTTGTTTTTTACTTGTATTTTTGTTTTATAGGTCCTGCGAGATTTATGCTTTAAAGAGGTTCTGTTTTGATGTGTTTCCAGGATTTATTTCAAGATTTGGAGCTCCTTTTATCAGTTCTTGTAGTGTTGGTTTGGTAGTGGCGAATTCTCTCAGCATGTGTTTGTCTGAAAAAGACTCTATCTTTTCTTCATAAATGCAGCTTAGTTTCTCTGGATACAAAATTCTTGGCTGATAATTGCTTTGTTTGAGGAGGCTGAAGATAGGGCCTCAGTCCCTTCTAGTTTGTAGGGTTTCTGCTGAGAAATCTGCTGCTAATCTGATAGGTTTTCCTTTATAGGTTACCTGGTGCTTTTGCCTCACAGCTCTTAAGACTCTTTCCTTCGTCTTAACTTCAGGTAACCTGATGACAGTGTGCCTAGGGGATGATATTTTTGTGATGAATTTCCCAGGTGTTCTTTGTGCTTCTTGTATTTGGATGTCTAGGTCTCTAGCAAGGCTGGAGAAGTTTTCCTCGATTATTCCCCCAAATATGTTTTCCAAACTTTTAGAATTCTCTTCTTCCTCGGGAACACCGATTATTCTTAGGTCTGGTTGTTTAACATAATCCCAGACTTCTTGGAAGCTTTGTTCATATTTTCTTATTCTTTTTTCTTTGTCTTTGTTGATTGGGTTAATTTGAAAACCTTGTCTTTAAGCTTTGACGTTCTTTCTTCTGCTTGTTCAATTCTATTGCTGAGACTTTCCAGAACATTTTGCATTTCTATAAGTGCATCCATAGTTTCCTGAAGTTTTGATTGTTTTTTATTTATGCTATCTATTTCATTGAAAATTTCTCCCCTTATTTCTTGTATCTTTTTTTGTTTTTTTTTGACTTCCTTAAATTGGGTTTCGCCTTTCTTTGTTGCCTCCCTGATTGGCTTAATAAATAACTATCTGAATTCTTTTTCAGGTAAATCAGGGATTTCTTCTTGATTTGGATCCATTGTTGGTGAGCTAATGTGATTTTTGGGGGGTGTTAAAGAATCCTGTTTTTTCATATTACCAGACTTGGCTTTCTGGTTTCTTCTTATTGGGGTAGCCTCTGGCAGAGGGAAGGTCTAGGGCTGAAGGCTGTTGTTCAGATTCTTTTGTCCCACGGGGTGTTCCCTTGATGTAGTAGCTCTCGCTTTTCCTAGGGATGTGGCTTCCTGAGAGCCGAGCTGTAGTGATTGTTATCTGTCTTCTGGATCTAGCCACCCAGCAAGTCTACCAGGCTCCAGGCTGCTACTGAGGGTTGTCTGCACAGAGTCCTGTGATGTGAACCATCTGTGGGTCTCTCAGCCGTAGATACCAGCACAGTATTTGGGGTGTCTCCCAGGTCCTGCAGGAGCAATCTGCTTCCTTCACAGGATCTGTGTGCTCTCCCAGTTTTCCTGATTTATTCCTGCAGTCGTTCTGGAGCAAAAGTTCACAATGCGAGCCTCCACGTGCTGTTTTGTCCATCCAAGTGGGAGCTGCAATCTAGTCCTGCTTCCCGTCCACCATGATCTCTAAAATTATCTTTCTTTTCACCTTCGATTTTTCTTAAGGTTATGTGTTGTGTTTGTTCATGCTTGTGTTCCTTCAAATTTGGTTTTCGTTTCTGAAATGATTTACTTCTTTCTTCTGATTCTTTCCTATATTCCTTCACCTCATTTCCAAAGTTTTCTAGCCTCAGTTCATGTTGGTTGTTCTTTTGTGTCTTGGTGTAATTTTCTTGTCATCTTTTACCTTGTTTTGAAATTGTAAGTTACAGTTTGGGTCTGGCTTTTAATGTTGTTTGTTTTGTTTTGTTTTGTTTTTGAGATAGAGTTTCACTCTTGTTGCCCAGGCTGGAGTGAATTGACACAGTCTTGGCTCACTGCAATCTCTGCCTCCCTGGTTCAAGCGATTCTCCTTCCTCAGCCCTCCAAGTAGCTGGAATTACAGGCAAACACCATCATGCCCGTCTATTTTTTGCATTTTTAGTAGAGACGGGGTTTTGCCATGTTGGCCAGGCTGGTCTGGAACTCCTCACCTCAAGTGATCCACCCACCTCGGCCTCCCAAAATGCTGGGATTACAGGTGTGAGCCACTGCACCTGGCCCAGTTTGGGTCTGTTTTGTGGGCATGTCTTTCTGGTATGCTTTTGTTGTCTATAGGGATATTATTCTACTTCTTCTTATTTTTTCTATTTTTTTCTTTTTTTTCTTGAGACAGAGTCTCACTCTGTCACCCAGGCTGGAGTGCAGTGTTGCTATCACGGCTCACTGCAGCCTCGACCTCCCAGGCTCAAGCGTTTCTCCTGCCTCAGCCTCCAAGTAGCTGGGACTACAGGTGTGCACCACCATACCCAGCTAATTTTGTTTTTTATTTTTTCGTAGAGATAGGGTCTCACTATGTTGCGTAGCCTGGTATAGAACTTCTGGGCTCAAGCAATCCTCCCACATCAGCCTCCCAAAGTGCTGGGGTTACAAGCATGAGCCACCACACCCAGCCTCTTTTCTTTTAACAACTTTTTATGGGATTTGACCTCAGTGTTTTTGTCAGAATTTTATTTTTATGTGAAGTTCGTTTTCTGAACTTTTGGAAGAAGGCCCAGTTAGGAATATAGCTTCTTTTCCTTCACAGTGTACCTTTTGCTTCCTTGTGTATCGTGTTCAAAGATAAGGCAGCTTGCTTCCTGAGACTCCCTGGCTCCATCCCCTTCCCCTGTTTTTATCAGGGCCTCCTCATCTTTCATCACACGGCTCCCAGGGGCTGGACTCTCCATCCCCTTCATTCCTTATTGCAGCATCCCATGTACTCACCTACTATTGTTATTGCAGCATCCCATGTACTCACCTACTATTGATATTGCAGCATCCCATGTACTCACCTACTATTGACATTGCAGCATCCCATGTACTCACCTACTATTGATATTGCAGCATCCCATGTACTCACCTACTATTGATAGGGCAAGGCCCTCCAACTTACAGCTGCTGTTCTCAGAGGAACAGCTGTGGACTATTTGGGGTTCTCTGGTATGGGATACACCACACGGCCCATTGCTGCCCCCTGCTTCCGCTCACACAGGTGCTGATATGACGGTCAGGTCTTGTCAACACAGGTGGTGTATTCTTACCCACTTGTAATTTGTGGTTTGTGGAGATACCTTGTCATCTCATCTTGTTGTAAATGTTTGTTATAATTGTCTTGTGAATGTCTCTGAGATTTGGGGTTTGCTGTCTAATTGCTGTTTTCATGAGGATATTGAGGGAGATTCACAAACTCATCTTCCCAGAATCTCCGGTCAGATTTACGTAATAAGCTAATTGTTAATGGAATCCAGAAATTAAAATAATTCAGGATATGTCTTATCCAAAGGGAATCTCTATGGAAAGAGCATGAGTGTCCAGCTCAGGCAACTGTGGGTTTGCCTGCGGGTTCTGTTACTAGCTGTGGCCTTGGCTGGATTCTTCTCTGCTATGCCTCCCTTTCTTCATCATTCCCCTGGGAAATCACCTATGGAAAGGCTTTGCACTGCTGCCCTGCACCTAGTAGGTGTTCATTAAATGCCCCTTTTCACTTTCCCACCCTTGATTCTACAAGTGAATCAAGTAACTTTTTTCTTGGCATCTCCTTTGATTTTTCTCAGGACAGAAATTCAAGGTTTTTTATTTGTTTCTTTATTTGTTTGAACAGACAGTGGCATTGAAATTTATACTCTGGCCAGGCACGGTGGCTCACAACTGTAATCCAAACACTTGGGGAGGCTGAGGTGGGTGGATCACTTGAGGTCAGGAGTTCAAGACCAGCCTGGCTAACATGGTGAAAACTGTCTCTACTAGTAAACTACAAAAATTAGCCAGGCACGCACCTGTAATCCCAGCTACTCAGAAGGCTTAGGCAGGAGAATCACTTGAATCCGGGAGGCAGAGGTTGCAATGAGTGGAGATTATGCCAATGCACTCCAGCCTGGGTGACAGAGCAAGACTGTCTTAAAAAAAAAAAAAAAAAAAAAAGAAAGAAAGAAACTTATACTCTAAGAATTTTTTTTTTTTTTTTTTTGAGACAGGGTCTTGTTCTGTTCCCCAGGCTGGAGTGCAGTGGCACAACCTTGGCTCACTGCAACCTCCACCTCCTGGGCTCAGGTGATCCTCTCACCTCTGCCTCCCAAAGTGCTGAGATTACAGGCATGAGCCACCATGTCCGGTAGAAATTTTATTGTAATGATCTTTAACAACCCATTAATATTAATGTGACTTTAGCACTAATAAGAATGATATTTAAGCTTCAAATATGTTCTTAGTCTGTCCCCAATGTCAGCTTAATTTTTCTTCCATTACTTTTTGGATTAAATATCTATTTATTTCTCTTTTCTTTTTTTTTTTTTTTTCAGTTTAGTAAATTGTTGCCACATGTTTGCTGTTTCTCTTTATAGCTTGCAAGCCAGGCTGGGATTCCTTCAGGCGTATACAATGTTATTCCCTGTTCTCGAAAGAATGCCAAGGAAGTAGGGGAGGCAATTTGTACTGATCATCTGGTGTCCAAAATTTCCTTTACTGGTTCAACAACTACAGGAAAGGTATGTGACACAAGTTTCAAAGAAAACAAATGTCTTTCTAATATTTTATCTTGATAGGTTATAAAAATACTATTTCATCCTGATCACCAATTTTGGAAAGATTTCCAGCAGAGTGTTAAAAGCTCTGTCGCAGGCCAAGCACGGCGGCTCACACCTGTAATTCCAGCACTTTGGGATGCTGAGGTGGGCAGATCACTTGAGGCCAGGAGTTCGAGACCAGCCTGGCCAACATGATGAAACCCCCTCACAGAAAATACAACAATTACCAGGCATGGTGGTGCACACCCATAATCCCAGGTACTCAGGTGACTGAGGCATGAGAATCACTTGAACCCGGGAGGCGAAGGTTGCAGTGAGCCGAGATTGTGCCACTGCACTCCAGACTGGGTGACAGAGCAAGACTCTGTTTCAAAGAAAAAGATCTATTGGTTGAATAAAGTAATATCTGACCATCCTCTGGGGATATTTTGGACAGTCCTTTATGGCGTGACATAGGTTCCTGCTTGACAAAACCAAAGAAATTGGGGCAGTGAGGGTCCCATTATTTTTGCATTATTTGTCGTATGTGAAGTGGGTGAAAGTTCTCCATTGTATTTTTTTCAATTCTGGAATGCATGTTTCTTTCAATAATCTAGAGTTAGAAATTCCAGAAACACATAATTAATGTTGAAATGGATGTTTTTGAAATGAACAAAAATTGTGTTTAGTCTAAAAGTACTTAGAGAAATGGAAAGGTCTTTTTCTTTGAGTTTTTTCCCCTTAAATGATGAAACGTTCTTTGCTAAAAACTTAATGTGTGTGCCTGTAAATAGATGTTTATTTATCCTTTTAAATGTCCAAAAGAGGGCCGGGCGTGGTGGCTCCCGCCTGTAATCCCGACACTTTGGGAGGCCAAGGCAGGCGGATCACAAGGTCAGGAGATCAAGACCATCCTGGCTAACACGGTGAAACCCCATCTCTACTAAAAATATGAAAAATTAGCTGGGTGTGGTGGCGGGTGCCTGTAGTCCCAGCTACTCTGGAGGCTGAGGCAGGAGAATGGTGTGAACCCGGGAGGCAGAGCTTGCAGTGAGGTGAGCCAAGATCGCACCACTGTACTCCAGCCTGGGCGACAAAGCGAGACTCTGTCTCAAAAAAAAAAAAAAAAAAAAATTTAAAAATTAAAAGAAATAAATAATAAAAAAAATGTCCAAAAGAGAAAAAATCAAGGTCGAACAAAATTTTTGTTTATGGTGTTTCTCTTCAGATGGTGTGCTTTTTTCTACTAGTTTATATCTACATTACACATATATGTATCTGTACTCATACTATTCATGTCCATAAACACATAACAGATAAAAAATAATATAAATCTGCCCAGGTGTGGTGGCTCACACCTGTAATCCTCACACTTTGAGAGGCCAAGGCAGGAGGATCACTTGAGCCCAACCTAGACAACATGGTGAAACCCTGTCTCTACAAAAAAAAAAAAAAAAAAAAAAAATTAGCTGGGCTTGGTGGCACACACCTGTAGTCCCAGCTACTTGGGAGGGTGAGGTGAGAGGATCACCTGAGCCTGGGAGGTCGAGGCTGCAGTGAGTTGTGATCATGTCACTACACTCCAGCCTGGGCAATAGGAGTGAGACCCTGCCTCAAAAAATAATAAAAATAAAAAAGTCTAATTTCAAAGAGTTTGTGCATCTATGGTCATTTTAGAAACCATGAGAAGTAGGAAGGAATAATTTATTTTTTTTTTTTGAGACAGTTGCCCTGTCGCCCAGGCTGGAGTGCAGTGGTGTGATCTCGGCTCACTGTAACCTCTGCTTCCTGGGTTCAAGTGATTCTTGTGCCTCAGACTCTTGAGTAGCTAGGATTACAGGCATGTGCCACTACGCCTGGCTAATTTTTGTATTTTCTGTAGAGATGGGGTTTTGCCGTGTTGGCCAGGCTGATCTGGAACTCCTGGCCTCAAGTGATCCTCCTCCTTGGCCTCCCAAAGTGCTGGGATTACAGGTGTAAGCCAACGTGCCTGGCTGGAATAATGTAATTTTAATGCCTCCCAACCATAATCACTTTTGTCATGCTATAAACTCATACTCAGGGAGTAGTGCTTTGGAATCCTACCATTCATTCATAATAGAAATAGGAATTTTTAGATCCATAAACTGCTATGTCCCTATCAGTGGGTCTTACAATGCAAACTTACGCGCAGAAAGATTCAAATGTTACTACGAAGTAGTTGGAAAAAAAGAGGGAAGCTTGGGAGAAAGGGTTGTAAATCCTTCATCGTTCAAGCCAGAGAAATTCCCAGGATACTGGGCGAAGGGCAGCAACTCAGTTTTCTCAGCAAACTATCCTCATCTAACAGGGCTCCAGGAAAATATCAGCCACGACCCTGCCAAGTCCAGCTTTGCTCCTCTTGACCCAGGACAGTGATGCACCTCTAGTGACTGAACGGGAAATGTGACAAGTATAGCTGAAAGGATAACTGATGCATAACTAAGCAAGCACCTCTGCTGAGCTGGTCTTCAGAGATTAGGGGCTGAGCTCCTGGTCCTGGGGTGGAGAACCTTGCCTTGTAACTGAGGCATACACAGCGAGCCTGTTCTAGGCATGCCTGCCCTACCCTTGCCTCTTTCTAGGGGGGCCACCCCTCCCAGGACCCCACTGAGAGGACAGCAGCCATGTTTTAAAGCATATGATACCTCGTCTCTTCCTCTGTTCAGAGAACTGAACCATGAGTGGTCATTGACTTGAGCGAAACAGAAATTGTGGGCTGGCTAGTGACCTAGGACAAGTAGCCTGGCATAGAAGGGTGGGCTGGGTCAGGGCCTTTTCCTCTAGGAAGTCCCCTCTCCTTCACTAGAGAAGAGAGAGAGCTGTTTTGCTTTCTGTTTCTTTCTCTTTCTTTTGCCTATTAAACTTCTGGTCCTAAACTCAAAAAAAGAAAAAGAAAGAAAGGTAGGCCGGGCCAATCACATGCTGTCTTTGGAAGCTGAGGCCCTGAGGAGGTCAGCCCATGGGAACTGGAGCTGGGAAAAGATTCATTAAGACATGACAGGAGTTTACACCATACCCAGTGGCCAGGGCAAGCCGCTTTCCTGGAGAAGCAGAGACTGAGTGGGGAGAGGACACTGTCAGAGGACACAGAGCCAGTGCAGGTCGAGGGACAGACACCAGAGACAGGACCTGTGCTCAAGGCCAGGTGGAGGCAAAATGGAGTGACCCAACAGTGAGAATCATTTTGCACTGAAGCAAATCCAGGAAAAGTCAATGACGTTTCTTAAAAATTTTTAAATAAAAACATAAAAAAATGTTTAAATAGTTATGTTGCATCCGATAAAGAAATATGTTTAGTCTTAAAACTTGAACTACTTTGTTGAACAGTAATGTTTCAGAGAAGATTGTTACTACCATTTGATTGCTGGAATATTAACATACAGACACATACACAGTACCCGCACAGGCCTAGCTTTCCAGCCATTCTGTGTTTTTACCAAGAACCGTGTCACAAAACTCATGACCTCAGAATGTACAACACTTGGGGGGCAATCCTAGAGCCACCTTGGGCTTGCGAACACCGTCTGTTTCAGTCGAACTATCTCAAGTGTGGTCCCATCTTTCCTGCAGCCATGACTAGACGAAGACCTACTATCCTTAATAAAGCATTTAAACATCCCTAAGCAGCTTCTTAGGCTATGAAATCTCTTACTGGATATTTAAACTATAATAGCTATAGGTACCAAAAGCCTTACGATTATACATTGAGCTAGCAGTTCTACATGTTCATCCTGACAGAATCATCACAGCATTTTTGTTTTTTGTTTCGTTTTATTTTTGAGATGGAGTCTTGCTCTGTAGCCCAGGCTGGAGTGCAGTGGCGCAATCCACAGCGTTTTTTTAACGGCAAGGATGGAAACAACCTAAATGTCCAACAGATGGGGCCTGAATAAATACATTACAGAATAGCCATGCAGTAGAATACTATGCAAGCATCTAAAGGAATGTTCTAGGCCGGGCACAGTGGCTCACACCTGTAATCCCAGCACTTTGGGAGGCTGAGGCAGACAGATCACTTGAGGTCAGGAGTTCAAGACCAGCCTGGCCAACATGGCGAAACCCCATCTCTACTAAAAATACAAAAATTAGCCAGGTGTGGTGGCACATGTCTATAATCCCAGCTACTCAAGAGGCGGAGGCTGAAGAATCGCTTGAACCCAGAAGGTGGAGGTTGCAGTAACTGGAGATTGTGCCACTGCACTACAGCCTGGGCAACAGAGCGAGACTCCATCTCAATAATAATAATAAATAAAATAAAGTTCTAGAAACATATGTGCTGACACAAAAGGATCTTCACATTAGAGTGTTACATTAAAGAAGCAAGGTATAAAGTGTTATGAAAATTTTAAGATAGACATCCCAAATATGTGATTCATTGGGAAGATAAAGCAGGTTACAAAACTGTATAATTATATAATTATACCATCCTGTTTTTTTTTTTTAAATGTACATGTATATGAACCTGCATGGCTACATTCTAAATGGATGTACTTTAAAATGTTATCAGTGTAAGCTATGGGTTGTGGGATTCTAGGTGATTTTATTTCTTTATCTCTATGATTTTAAGCCCATCATATAATTGTTTTGAATAGATAATACACTTACTTATATGGTTCAAAAATTAAGACAGTATTAATGTTTACCATGACAAGTCTCACCCTCACCCCAACTCTGACTCCCTCCCTTTCTATAAATAATGACTTTTAGTGTCTTGTCATCCCAGCGTTTATTTTACTAATTTATTTATTTATTTAATTTTTGAAATGGAGTCTCCCTATGTTGCCCAGGCTGGTCTGGAACCCCTGGCCTCAAGTAATCCTCCCACTGCAGCCTCTTAAAGTGCTGGGATTGCAGGTGCACACTACCACACCCAGCCTCTTCCCAATGTTTCTTTATCAAATACAAGCAAATGTAAATATATATTCTTATTTCTCCGTTTTCTTATGCAAAGAGTTATCCCATGTACACCACTGTGCACCTTGCTTTTTTCACCGTTTGGTAATTTTTAACAATCCTGGTAATGGATTTCTGTGCTCACAGCATTCTCTCCTCTGCTCACAGATCCTGTTGCACCACGCAGCAAACTCTGTGAAAAGGGTCTCCATGGAGCTGGGCGGCCTTGCTCCATTTATAGTATTTGACAGTGCCAACGTGGACCAGGCTGTAGCAGGGGCCATGGCATCTAAATTTAGGAACACTGGACAGGTGAGTCCTGGAGAGTATTTCAGGATATGTGTTTGCGTGTGCATGTGTGAGTGTGTATGTGTGTGTATGTATGTGTGTGTGTGTGATATGTGTGCATGTGAGAGTGTGTGTGTGTGTGCGTGTGTGTGTGTTACAAAGATCCCACCACCTCTGCCTTATATCCCAGAAGGAAACTTTTGGGTTCCTCCATTATTCATTCTTTATTCATTGACTCTTTCAGCAGATACTTAGTTTATGCCTTACTTTTTATCACCAGGGATTATACTAGGCTCAGAGGGCCCCCCCCCAAAATAAGGTACAGTCCCTGGCTTCAAATAATTTTCTGAACAGCAGATGTCCTTTAGTCAAATTGTTCTCTGTTTTCTTCTTTCCCCTAACTCTTTTAATCTGGTTATTTTTACAGTTTTCTTTCATTGATCTTTTTTCTACTGAACGGATATAATCTCCTCAGACACAGAACAGCCTTGAACAATTGGGGTCTCTGAGGCCAAGGGAAAGAAAGTAAGAAAATGTTGAGGAGGGTGGTGGCTGGAAAAACTCAAAACCCTGCTGCCTACTATGACCCAGTGGGGCCTTGCTGTCCCGAGACGGAGGGAGCATCAGAGGTGCCCTCTACAGGGCACAGGCCCACGCCAGCAGTGTTTTGGAGGAGTAACCGGGCTGTCATGGGAGACCAGAGGCCTGAGCTCATGTCTTCCTAGGAAATCCTGGAATATTTGATCTGTCAGGGACCTTCACAGTTATCAGCTCTACAAACGCTGCATTTTAGAGATGAGGAAATGAAATTCTAGAAAGAAAAAGTGATTTGAGATCAGACGTCTTCGGGCCACAGTGTCAAATCTGCTGAGGAGCTGGGACTCTGAGCCAAGGGTCCTGTCTTCCAGTTCTATCCAAGCTGCTGCCAGGATCCTGCCTTCTTAAATATTCTTAAGCATTTCATCTTAAAAGTACCATCAATATGTAATTTTAAATGCATTCTAGAAACAGAGTAAATATCCCTGAAAGGTTATATTGTGAAAAAACTATGAAATGTGTGATATTCTCTATCAAATAATTTTCATCCTTGCCTTGGCCTTTGGTAATTAAGTTTTTCCCTTCCACATAACCTAAATAAGCTTGGTTTTGTCAGAAATAAGTATATTTTCCTTCATAAATACAAAATGTCAATATATGTTACCATCAGTTACACTGTAAGGCTACAACTTGGGGACAGGTATGGTGGCTCACAACTGTAATCCCAGCATTTTGGGAGGCCAAGGCAGGAGGATCACTTGAGCCCAGGAGTTGGAGACCAGCCTGGGCAACAGAGTGAGACTCTGTCTCTACAATTTTTTTTTTTTTTTTTTGTGACAGAGTCTCACTCTATTGCCCAGGCTGGAGTGCAGTGGCGTGATGTCAGCTCACTGCAACCTCCACCTCCCGGATTCAAGAGATTCTCCTGCCTCAGCCTCCTGAGTAGCTGGGACTACAGCTAATTTTTGTATTTTTAGTAGAGACGGGTTTCACTGTGTTGGTCAGGCAAGTCTCAAACTCCTGACCTTAGGTGATGCACCCACCTCGGCCTCCCAAAGTGCTGGGGTTACAGGCATGAGCCACCACGCCCAGCCAAAAAAAATTAAAAATTAGTTGGGCATGGTGGCGAGTGCCTATAGTCCCACCTTGTTGGGAGGCTGAGGTGGAAGAATCACTTGAGCCCTGGAGGTCAAGGCTGCAGTGAACTCACCACTACTGCACTCCAGCCTGGGCGACAGAGCGAGACCCTGTCTCAGAAATAAGAAAAGACTGTAAGTTGGTGTTGGACCACATTCCTCTTAGCCTCTGCTGATGTTACAGCATCACGATCTCCCAGGAGAATTGCACTCTTTCCCCACCCCCCAGGGAAACAAAATAAACAAAAGCCATTTGAAAGAAACATGGATTGGGTGGCTTTTTTTTCTTTTCTTTTTTTTTTGTGTGTGTGTGTGTGTACAGGTACTTATTGCCAACTAATCACTGATGCATAGCAGCTGTGTAGCATAGCAGCTGTGGAGGGAATTGTAGGGGAACATGCGCTGACTCAGTGCTTTTATCTTTGGGGCCAAGCCCACGTGAGGAGGAAAATGGCAGGTTGAACACATGACAACCACCGAGGGAAGTGTTTTCACAGAGAGGCGGTAGCAGCCACACATTCACTGGTCAGGTCTGCAGCTTCTGACAGACTGTGTGGGTTTGTTTTTGTCTCCTGTCCAGACTTGTGTTTGCTCAAACCAATTCTTGGTGCAAAGGGGCATCCACGATGCCTTTGTAAAAGCATTCGCTGAGGCCATGAAGAAGAACCTGCGCGTAGGTAATGGATTTGAGGAAGGAACCACTCAGGGCCCATTAATTAATGAAAAAGCGGTAGAAAAGGTAAGTATATTGTATTATTTGTGAAAGTAAATTTCATGGTTTCAATATCAAAAGCTTAATCAGCAAAAAACACTTTGGCTGGAGGGGTGGGGATAGATAGAGAGGGGTTGGTTGACAGAATATTACAGCTAGACAGAAGGAATAAGCTCTGGTGTTCTATAGCACTGTAGAGTGACTGTAATTAGCCACAATATATTGTATATTTTCAAATAGCTATTATGAGAAGAGTAGATTTTGAACGTTCCCAGTACAAAGAAATGATCGATGTTTGAGGCGATAGATGTGCTGACTACCCTGATTAGAGTATAGAGTATGAGAGATCTACATCTATACATGGAATCGAATGGAATTTTCAACTATGTTTTCATACAAAAACCACAAAGGTTAAAATAATTAAAAAATTAATAATAGCTAAAAAATGATGTTAAAAGGCAAAAAAAAAAATGAAAACAAAAAAGTCGTTTTGCCCAGCAAGCCTATTTTGTAAACAATGGAGAAACCTGAGAAAAGTGAATTCTGCCTACCAGTTATATGAATCAGGTTGTTGTCTGGTCATGAGCTGCTATAGCTCTGCCATTGCACCAAGTCCCCATGCGGTCTGTCACTGTAGCTCTTTACTGTCCTCCCTAAATTTTATTATAGTGATGATAATTCTATCCCTCACTGCCTCAGCAATTAGAATCTTGAGACAAAGTTCATTCATCTTTTGGAACACCTATGGAATGGAAGACTGGCTTTGTTTTGAGATGGTTTGTGTTTCAGCTGTAATGCTGATGTTGTCCTGTTCTTTCTTCTCTTGATGACAAAATCCCTGTCTAAAACAGTCCTTCATGAAAGTATCCCAGCCGGGGGTGCAGAATCACAGATGCCATGTTCAGGATTTAGAGATATTGAAGGGAAACTGCTTTTAGGAAAGATTTGTTTGTTTAAAAAAATGTTATAATCCATACTACTAGCTATATGAGACTTCTCTCATTATTCTACTGTTTAAAAAAAATCCATTTTGGAGTCACAAGAAAGTTTCTAGTAATATCAAACATCCAGTTTTTTGGTTTTTTTTTTTTTTTTTTTTTTTGAGACGGAGTCTCGCTCTGTTGCCCAGGCTAGAGTACAGTGGTGAGTCTTGACTCACTGCAACCTCTACCCCACTGAGTTCAATCGATTCTCCTGCCTCAGCCTCCCGAGTAGCTGGGATTGCAGGCACCCACCACCACGCCTGGCTACTTTTTGTATTTTTAGTAGTGCTGGCGTTTCACATGTTGGCCAGACTGCTCTCGAACTCCTGACCTCAGGTGATCCACCTGCCTCGGCCTCCCAAAGTGCTGGGATTACAGGTGTGAGCCACCATGCCTGCCCAAAAATGGTTTTAGTGGAATATTTTAAATCAGGAAGACAGTAGAAGCTGAAGATTGTGTGTGGGAAAGAAGGGAGGAGAGGTGGTCAGAGGGAGACACACAGTGGAGGCACAGCCAGCCCCTGGATGCAACTGAAGAACCAGAAGCAAGTGAGAGGCAAGTTGGTACTCATCATGGGAAGCACAGCCCAACTGCTGTTCCTCAACCTCCTCAGAGCCTGAGAGCCAAGCCCTGACTCCATGGCTGCCTCCACCCCATGGGCAGTCAACTCAGCTGAACCCACATCCATTGCCTTGGGAAACCCAAGGAAACCTCGAGGTTTGACAGAGCTCTGATAAATTTCTAGTTACTGTCTTGGGATTACTGTAGATAAAGAAAATACATTAAAATTTACATTGGAACCACCTGCATTTTAGAGGTGACTTTGGACCTTGGGGACAAGCCAGGGGTATTCACTTGTCTAGTGAAGGCAATTTGGGTCTAGGCCAGCTGTGGTTCAAGTCCTAGAGTGGTGGTCCTTAACTCACACCGTGCCTTTATCGACTACGGTTGCCTGGGACCCATCCAAGAAGACTAGGTGTTAATTTATGTGCAGTCGGCCTAGGCATTGGCATTTTCTAAGTGCCCCAGGATGATGCTAGTTTGCAGCCAGGCTGGGAAACCACTCTGTCTTGATTTTTTTCCCCAAAGGGAAGACGCAGACATTGTCCTCCAGATGGTGCTGTATGCCAGGACTTCAAACAAGCAAACAGCGAGATTTCTTTTTTGCTGGAGAGAAATTTGGTGGAAACCACCTTGTTTAAAAACACTTCATTGTGTTGGCTCTAGTGTACATACTGTCACAGAGTGGGTTCTAGGAAAAAAACACTGCACCTCACATTAATATGACAAGAAAAGGGCAGAGCAGATTATATTTGGGAATCAAGGGGGTATTTTTGTTAAGTAGAATTATTTTTGAAATATAAAATTCATAGAAAGTAAGCCATCCTAGCCAGTGGGGATTAGTTGCAGGTGATGCACTATGAGAGCATTGGGCGAGGGGCATGGATTTTAAAAGAGTGAGTCTCAAAGACAGAATGCATTCACACCTATATTTACCTTCCTGAAACCCTATAGAAAATTCAGCTGAGGGCCAGGTGTGGTGGCTGACGCCTATAATCCCAGCATTTGGGAAGCTGAGGCGGGTGGGTCACTTGAGGTCAGGAGTTTGAGACCAGCCTGACCAACATAGTGAAACCCTATCTCTAAAAAAAAAAAAAAGAAAGAAAAATTAGCCAGGCTGGTGGCAAGCACCTGTAGTCCCAGCTACTCAGGAGGCGGAGGCAAGATAATCTCTTGAACCCACGAGGCGGAGGTTGCAGTGAGCAGAGATTGCACCAGTGCACCCCAGCCTGAGCAACAAAGTGAGACTCCATCTCAAAAACAAAAGCAAAACAGAAAATTCAGGTGAAAATGGAAGGGAAAACAGCTCCAGTGAACCAAAGATTGGAATGAACTTCTGGAACTCAGAAGGGATTGTGTTAATAGAAGTCAAAATAGATGGGTCTACCCAGGGGAACCCTGCAGAGGAAATTGGTGCCATTTTAAATGACAGAGCCTTTCTAGAATTGGTGGCTATAGAAAGTAGGAATAGGAGGAGGGGAGGAGATGAAGCTGGTTGATTCTACTTTTGCACAATTTTCTGGGTCATTCCCACCATCCCTCCTCACCACGACCACCACCAAGACACACAAGACAGCAGAGGCATTTGTTCTGGGCAGGACAGTTTTTCTGAAGAAATATAGCAGGTATCTAGGCAGACTACAGCTTCAAGAGCGAGGCTAGGTACATCAAGGTAGGGATCTCCCAACTTCGCGTTTTGGGGAAGGGAGCTGCCCTTATGTGAAGCCTGCAAGTTAGAGTAAACCCAAGCTTAAAACAGCAAAGACCACTCATGCCACACATCCCCAAATTGATCAACCCAGTCCGTGTGTGTGTGTCCCCCAAACACACTGCTGGAGCTGAGAAGGAGCCGACCAGGTTAGTTTCGACAACTCAGTCCTTCATTCAGAAGGATGAACAACCATGGATCATGATGGAAAACCACTAGCACATAAGAGGAAACGTCAGGAAGAACAAACAGAACAGTCCCTGAAGGAAGCAGATCAATTAGGGAACTGGAAGGAAATTTTCTAAGAATCTCATGGTGTGTCCTGCAAGAGTTTTGGGAAGATAGTACATCTGTAA
The DNA here is from genome assembly GCF_028885625.2 of Pongo pygmaeus. NCBI lineage: Eukaryota > Metazoa > Chordata > Mammalia > Primates > Hominidae > Pongo > Pongo pygmaeus. Next base: position 24,622,539 of record NC_072378.2, read on the forward strand.
ACTGTTAATAAGAAGTATGTTCTAGGCTTAAAGTATAGTTTTAAAAAAAAGAAGTATGTTCTAGGAAATGAAGCAATGAAAACAAAGAGTCTATAGAAATTAGACACATGACTGTCACAAGATTCGGTAGCTGAAGTAGACTATAAAATTTAGGAGATCTTATGGAGTTTAAAGCAAATGATAGAGAGGCAAAAAATATAATAGAAATGTCAAGAAAAATCAGAACTAATCTGAACTCCTATTAATACCCATCCAGTAGTAGGAGTTCTAGAGTGAAATAATTGGGAAAATGGAGGAAGTGACATTACTAAGTAAATAATAGATGGAAACTTCTCAGAGTTAGGGGAAAATAATTATTCTGCAGATTGAAAGATTTCACTGATTACCAAGTAGGATGAATGAAAAGGGAAAAAAAAATATATATATATATAGTATTGCTAAAATTTTAGAATATCAGAGCATAGAAGATCCTAGGAGATTTCAGAGAGGAAAAAGCTATCATGAAGAAAAAGGGTGAGAACCATTTTTGGCTCAAACTTCCTCAACAGCACTAGAAGTGGAGAAGTGCACTCAAAGTTCTGAAAGTTATTTTGTATCAGAATTCTGTACTCAAGCAAATTATCAATCAGGTGGAGTACAAAACACCAGAAACTTGGTGTATGAAAATTCAGAAACTAGACCACATCCAGTGCATCTTTTTTAGAACAACTACTTGGCCGGGCCTCGTGGCTCACTCCTGTAATCCCAGCACTTTGAGAGGCCAAGGCGGGTGAGTCACGAGGTCAGGAGTTCGAGACCAGCCTGGCCAAAATGATGAAACCCTGTCTCTTCTAAAAATACAAAAATTAGCCAGGCGTGGTGGCAGGTGCCTATAATCCTAGCTACTCGGGAGGCTGAGGCAGGGGAATCGCTTGAACCTGGGAGGCGGCGGTTGCAGTGAGCCAAGATCGCGCCACTGCACTCCAGCCTGGGTAACAGAGCAAGACTCCGTCTCAAAAATAAATAAATAAATAAATAACAACTACTTCAGGAGAATGTGTGTGTCAGAAAGCAACAAAAACTCAGTTCAGGAAATAGGACAACATGGGATCCAAGAAGCTGGAAATAACCGCAGAACGCAATGAAAGCAAATCCCAGCAAATGGCTGAGCCACAGGCCGAGAAAGAAGCGAATATATATTAGACCATTCAACAAATAGGAAGATCAAACAGCTGGAAGATATCAAAGACCAAGGAAGAAGGTGGCACTCTTGCTTCTGAATCTCTGCAAATGTGGTTCCTTCTACAAAAGGAAACCAGCATGCTTTATTGTTAACCTACTTTTTTTAAAAAAGAAAAAAAAATGGAACTAGTTATAGTTCTCTGCAGTTTAAACATTCTAAAAGATGGTATCATGTGGAAAGCTTTTTTTCTTCCTTATCACACAGGTGGAGAAACAGGTGAATGATGCCGTTTCTAAAGGTGCCACCATTGTGACAGGTGGAAAACGACACCAACTTGGAAAAAATTTCTTTGAGCCTACCCTGCTGTGCAATGTCACCCAGGACATGCTGTGCACTCATGAAGAGACTTTTGGGCCTCTGGCACCAGTTATCAAGTAAGATCCTCCAGCCAGCGGGGAGATGGGAGGAAGAATAGAAGAGAACATGGGAAACCCCGAAAGAGATTCCTGGGCTGCTTTGAGGTCTGGCCAGGAAGCAGACAGTTGTGTTGAGTCCATTGAAGAGCAGAGTGCAATTTATGGGTTTTTAAAAAAACCATAACTTATTTGGGCCACAAAATTTATCAAATTCTCTCTATTTTTTTTTTCTTTTTGAGATGGAGTTTCGCTCTGTTGCCCAGGCTGCAGTGCAATGGTGCGATCTTGGCTCACTGCAACCTCTGCCTCCTTGGTTCAAGCAATTCTCCTGCCTCAGCCTCCAGAGTAGCTAGGACTACAGGCACCCACCATCATACCAGGCTAATTTTTTGTATTTTTAGTAGAGACGGGTTTCACCATGTTGGCCAGGCTGGTCTCGAACTCCTGACCTCAGGTAGTCCTCCTGCATTGGCCTTTCAAAGTGCTAGGATTATGGGCGTGAGCCACCATGCCTGACCTCAAATTCTTTAATTTACTTTTTCTTACTTTCTGCTGAACTCTTTTTTTTTTTTTTTTTTTTTTTTTGAGATGGAGTCTTGCTCTGTCACCCAGGCTGGAGTGCAGTGGCATGATCTCAGCGATTCTCCTGCTTCAGCCTTCCGAGTAGCTGGGATTACAGGCACGTGCACCATGCCTGGCTAATTTTTTGTAATCTAGTAGAGATGTGGTTTCACCATGTTGGCCAGGCTGTTCTTGAACTCCTGACCTCAAGTGATCCACCCGCCTCTGCCTCCCAAAGTGCTGGGATCACAGGCATGAACCACCGTGCTCAGACCTGAACTCATTTTCCTTCTTACATATTACACCTCAAAGGATTCTTTCATTGACGTACATAGGAAATGAACTTTCTGTGTCCTTTTGTGGTCTTTTATCTCCCATTCACAAGTAGATAATAATTTACCTGGATAAAATTTTAGGTTCAACCCTTTGGAGATATTACTCCTTTATCCACTTTTTTTTTCTTTTTTTTTCTTTTTTGATATGGAGTCTAACTCCGTCATCCAGGCTGGAGTGCAGTGGTGCGATCTCGGCTCACTGCAACCTCCACCCCCTGGGTTCAAGTGATTCTCTTGCCTCAGCCTCCCGAGTAGCTGGGCCTACAGGCATGTGCCACCACACCTGGCTAATTTTTATACTTTTAGTAGAGACAGGGTTTCACCATGTTGGCCAGGCTGGCCTCAAACTCCTTACCTCAAGTGATCCAACTGCCTCAGCCTCCCAAAGTGCTGGGATTACAGTTGTGAGTCACCACGCCCGGCCTCTTTATCTACTTTTATCCAGGGTTATTGCCAAGAAATCTGATTCTTGCTTCTTTGAAAGGGATCTATTTTTTCTCTTTGGAAACATTTAGAATTTCTCTTGATCTTTGATGTTCTTAAATTTTACTATCTGGTATGGCACACAGTGAGGTTTTTCAGTTGAGGTCCTAATATCTTTAATACAGTTTTTTTGTTTTCGTTTGGGTTTTTTTTTCCTTTTTTTTTTTTTTTTTTTTTTTTTGTTGGAGTCTTGCTCTGTCACCCAAGCTGGAGTGCAGTGGTGCGATCTCAGCTCAGTGTAACCTCTGCCTCTTGGGTTCAAGCGATTCTCCTGATGCAGCCTCCTGAGTAGCTGGGATTACAGATGCCTGCCACCAGGCCCTGCTAATTTTTGTATTTTTAGTAGAGACAGGGTTTCGCCATGTTGGCCAGGATGGTCTCGAACTCCTGACCTCAGGTGATCCACCCGCCTCAGCATCCCAAAGGGCTGGGATTACAGGCGTGAGCTACTGTTCCCAGCTCGTTAATATCTAACAGGTTTGTTTAGTCCTGGAAAATTTTTTGTCATTCTTTCTCCAGATATTCTTCTTCCTTTCATTTATCCTTTTCTAGCCTTCCAAGTAGTCTATTATTGTGATACGTCTACTTCTGTGCCCTACTTCTCTTATCTCTGCATTCCATCTCTTCATTCCTGATTCATTCCTGATGCCTTCTGCGAGTCCCTCCCCTCATGTGCCAGCATATTAATGCATTCTTCGGATATACTCATTCTGGCTTCCATCCCACCCACCAAGATCTTTATCTCAACAATTGTTTTTTCCATCCCTGATATCTCCAGTGGGTTCTTCCCCATAACTGATTCTTCCTGCTTCATTATTCTCCCCTACTTTGCTGTGGCTATTTGTCCTTTTTAAAAAAACTTCTTTTTCTCTTCCACCATTTCTGTCTGCTGTGGTATAAGTTGTGCTGTTTAACTTTCTTAGTCTTGGAGCTCCTCAGATGTCTTGTAATTTTCCCTGTGAGCTCATCTTTAACCCCTTGCACCGTTGGCAGCCTTGGCTTGTAATATCTCCCGTGGGTTGTGGTAAAAAGCTTAGGCCTTGGTTTGTGCCCCTCATACATTTAGAGGGCAAAGGGTTGAGCCTCACTGAGGGCGCCTCTAGTGTTAAAATCCAGTCTCAGCGCCACTCCCCCACTCCAAGTATCCTTTCCCCTGGGGTATTTTGCAGTTCCCTCTATTGGAATAGGTTGGGGAGAAGAGGCTGCTGGTGTTGGTGCTGCCTACACTTGTTTCCCACGGCTGGTGTACCTGCTGGGCACGAGCACTGGCTCACTGCCCCAAGCCAGCCCTGCTGCTTTTGTACCTGTAGCAATGTCTCATTGATCCAGGGACCCAGGTTTGTAGGCAGGATCACCTGGAACGCACAGGTGTGGTAGGAGACGTGCAGCCCTGCCCTTGCCCTGCCTACCTCTGCATGGGTGGTCTCGAGCTCGCTCTCACTTGAGGCCATCATTCTCCCCCAGGATCCAACCAATTTGTTGGCCTCCAGAAATGTCTTGCATTTTTGGTGCTAGTTTCCGATTGAGGTTTTGTTGCTGTTGTTGTTGTTGTTGGTTTTGACTATGATTCTCTTTCTCTCTCCTCTGGCATGTCCAGCATTGGGTTCACAGAGACAGCTGGCAGCTGGTGCTATCTGTACCATCTTATCCAGGACCAGAAATCTTTCTTATTATGTACTTCACTGGCCTTGTTACATCTCGCTTATGAAGTTTATTTTTATTCCACTATTGGGGAAATGGACCCTTGAAGAACATTCATCTTCTTTGTTTTAATAAAAACTTTTTACATAAAATGTGAACTGGACATTTTCACAGGAAACCAAAGGAAGGCATTGGTTGAGAATGCAGGCTTTGCAGTTGACTATGATGTAGCTCTAGACTTTGCTACTTCATAACTGTGTACCCTTGGACAAATTGACTTTTCGGAGCTGGCTCTGCCCAGTCCCCCTTTGCAAGACCTGCAGGGAGACAGCTGGTTCCAACTGCTGGTAGATCTCTGAATTTAGAAATTGGGGTGCTTAGAACTTTTTGCCCCAGTTACAATTCTGGAACAACAGAAAAATACCACTGACATCTTATTCCTGAAATAAAATTTTAAAGCTAGAAGAGATGGCCTGGGCTTTGGTGCATTCCTTCATTTCAGAGAGGAGGAGACTCCAAGCATCATGTCATTGTTAAGCAGTGGTGGAGGACATTTTAGAACCTGGCCCCAACCCCTTCTGAACGTTTTCTTTCTGCTACATCAGGCTTGCTTCTAAAGTAGTTGTTATGATTGTTATATATTCTCAGTGGGTACCAAGAATAGTAATCCTTTTTTTTTTTAAAGGGATTTTGTTTGATGTTCTGGATATGCCACTGTTCCCTACATGTTGGTCTGCTTTTTTCTTGTTCTCTTAGGAAAGATGAAGCCAGTATTGATTTGAGCATGCTAGCCTTGATCACTGAGTTATATTGGGGAATGGTGCTGCTTTGTTCTGCAATCTGCTCTTGGATCTCTTTGCAAAACTCTGATTTACTCCTTGTGATTATTTGGGAAACAAATCAGAAGAAAAGAAAACTGGTTTCCTTTCCTCTCCCCTTTACATATTTTATGACCTATCTTAACTTTGGCAGGTTCAATACAGAGGAGGAGGCTATAGCAATCGCTAACGCAGCTGACGTTGGGTTAGCAGGTAGGTGTTTGTCCTTGTTCAATACCAGTCATAATCATTTTTCTCCAGCTCATGCCAGATTTACCTTTTAAACATCACCCTGGGTTTGAGACAGAAACTTCAATGAGGTATGTGTTTTGTTGCTTTCCAAGTGGTGGAATGGATTTGGATTTGTGCAAGTATGTGTACTTTTGCCTTGTCCCCATGATACACATTTGGGAGCTCTCTAATTACAGCTGTGGGGAGAAGAGAAGGTGCACATTATTCTACTTTTCTAGGTGGAGAACTGCACACATCTCAAAGTCCCACGTTCTTAGAGGCTTAATCCCCAGAAATTCCAAATGCTTTTTCTTCCCTTTTGCGTGGCTCCCGTAAGCCTGAACAGAAGAGGAAGGGCATCAGCAAGGAATGTCAGGGACAATGAATGGAGTGAAGATGGTATGTGCAGAGGTGCCTCTCTGATGGCTGCCATTCCTTTAGTTTGGAGATGGGCCAGGTGGCCACGGCATGTACTCTATAACCCTGATAAAATTATGTAATAGCATCCACAGCAAATGAAGTACTGCAGAAGATACAAAGACATACAAGATACCACTATAGCTCTATAGAAGCTTCCCCTCCAGCTGTAAGAGAACTATTTATACCAAGAGGAATGGTAAGCATGCTATGAGGTCCCTTAGAGTTATCATAAAGCTGGAGTAAGATGTGTGCACAAGGACTTTTATAACACTGAGTTCAACATTTGTCTCTTCCTTCTCGACGGGATGATGGTAGAGGAAGACGTACCCTGAACTAGGTCATAAATGATGGGCAGAATTCTGGTTGTGCAGAAACTGGAGGAGACAGTTTCTGGGCAGAGGGCACCAAGGGAGTTCAGAAGCAAAGTAAGAAAGGGTGAGGAGAATTTGGCTGACTGGTTTGGAGAGGATGGTTGGAGATTGGAGTAATGGAAGGTGAAGCCAGAAATGTTGATTGAAACTACTTGGGGGGAAGAGGGTGTTGAATACCCACTAAGGAATTTAACCTTATTTTATAATCAGGAGTCATCGAAAGGCTTGGGCAAAAATGTCATGTGAAAATCTAACAGGTGTGCAGGATGGATTGAATAGTAGAAAACAGGAAGAGAGTCTCGATAGGAGATAGTGAGAGTAGAATTGAAGCAAGAGGTGACTTTCATAGGTTTTGAGATGAAAAAGTGGACAAGACCATCCTGGGACTTTATCTGGGAGCAGGGAAGACTCCAGGCCCAAGTGATTGAACAAAAAGTCATCAATGGTGCCCTCATCTTTAGACATGATGTCTTTAATGACTCTTCTAAATGCCATATATGTCCTTTTATCCCTATGGCAGGTTATTTTTACTCTCAAGACCCAGCTCAGATCTGGAGAGTGGCAGAGCAGCTGGAAGTGGGCATGGTTGGCGTCAACGAAGGATTAATTTCCTCTGTGGAGTGCCCTTTTGGTGGAGTGAAGCAGTCCGGCCTCGGGCGAGAGGGGTCCAAGTATGGCATTGATGAGTATCTGGAACTCAAGTACGTGTGTTACGGGGGCTTGTAGGATTCTTTGGTTCTTTAAAAAAAATTAAAAGGAGACTTACCTACATATATAGGTACATGCCATCCATTATTTTAAATAAACTAATAGGTTTTCAGAATTATGAATTTTTCAGAACTCATCCAGTCCTTGTAATCTTAAACAGATGCAAATCCTACCCCTGCCCTTAATGTAACTAGGGACCAATATGTGCCACGTGCCTGTGGCTGCAGACTCCCAGAGAACCAGCACTGGGTTTACAGAATGAGGCCCTGGCTCCCCACCACAGCCCCGGCTGCCTCAGAGCAGGCACAGCACGAGGCAGGCCCAGCCCCTTGGGCCGTCACAAAGGCTTGATCACTGCCTGGGCAGTGGCACAACCATCCCCCATGTTGCTACAGAACATGGGCCCAGAGCACCTTGAAGGAGACCCTTGACTGTGAGTGGCGGGCAGGTGAGGGGCACAGCACCCCTCTCCGGCATCTGCCAGCTCAGCACAGAAGACACCGAATGTGCATCTGGAGGTGTTACGGCAGAGGTTTGAGTGAACCCTCTTTCAAAGATAATAAATAGCACAGAATTGTCCGTGCTTCTGTGAGGCATGAAGGAGCACCTCTCCCTATTCCTGAACCATTTTTTAATTGACGTCTTTATTGTCCTAAATTTACCAATTAAAGAATTCTATTTTCATTTCTGTCCTGTTTGCCACTTCATTTCATTTCCTTGAGGAAATGAGCTGAAGCGTAAAGCAAAGAATAGCAGAAGCAGCTTGGTAGGATGGAAGGCACGTAGTGGCATGGCCTGGCTCCTTCCCTGAGTGGCCTTGTTGCCTTGGGCATGTGTTCAGCACCTTCCATCCCATGCATACAGTGGAGATTCCATACAGGCCTTACTTAGCTCCTTGCGATACTGCGAGCCAGAGAGAAAGTAAAAGCACTTCACACAAAAAATGAAAATTCTGAGGACGTACAAGAGCCATTGTTACGAGCAGCACCACCCAGCCCTTCCTTGCCTACTGTCAGTGGCTTTGCCAAGATGGGAGGAGACCAGTGCCCACTTGCCCACCGACCTGAGCCTGAGTAAGTGGCTGTCACCTGCAGCCTGTTCTTTCTGTCCTGGTGTGGTGCTGCTCCCTCACCTCCAAAAGAGCAAAAGTACTTTCACCACAGTCAACCCAAAAGGGAAAGAATTTCTGTAATTGCCAATCCACTTTGTAGAAGAGGCATGAGCCCTTGAATTTCAGGCACCTTTTATCTAATAAGAGTTTTTACAGCTCATCATTCAAATAACACACAAAAAACAAAAGCCCCTATGACCAGTGTTGCCTCTCACTTTGAAAGAAAGACTCCATAATCTTAAACAGATGCAAATCCAATTAGGCAGCCAAGTAGGTGGAGACGAAGCACCTTCCTTTCCCCCATCTCTCTCTGTGTAGACTCCACTTACATCTTGTGGTTATTCTGGGTTGTGGAAGGAAAATGTGAATGAAAGTAGTGCTAGATGCAATTACTCCTGAACCCCACCTAGGATTTAACCTCATTGAGCCACTGGGAAGCTATGGTTGAGTAACTAAAGGTCTGGCAAGACCCTGGGCACACAGGGAGCTGCCTAGCATCTGGCCTGGAGTGTACTAGCCACATTCCCAAGGTCCCAAGGAGAAGGAAGAGCTGAAATTCATCTCCTAGTGACACTGCCCCGGCCCTGTCAAGAATCACATACTCAGCATTTTGACAGTTAATGTCTGCTCTTTATTTGTGTAGTTTTCAGGTGGTTTTATATAACATTTTAATTACTTGTGATTTAGATGTATCCATCCTTTTTCTATTAAGAATACAAATGTTGGGCTGGGCACAGTGGCTCACGCCGGTAATCCCAACACCTTGGGAAGCCAAGGCAGGCAGATCACGACGTCAGGAGATCGAGACCATCCTGGCTAACACGGTGAAACTCCGTCTCTACTAAAAATACAAAAAAAATCAGCCGGATGTGGTGGCAGGTGCCTGTAGTCCCAGCTACTCTGGAGGCTGAGGCAGGAGAATGGCGTGAACCCAGGAGGCGGAGCTTGCAGTGAGCAGAGATCACACCACTGCACCCCAGCCCGGATGGCAGAGCAAGACTCTGCCTCAAAAACAGAATACAAATGCTCCAACGTTATTTTTTATAACTCTGGATTACCGATGCTGAGATGTGTGCAGGAATACTTCCAAATAAATTTTTAACATTGTAAGCCAGTAGATTCTTTGGCTGGGTGGCAAATTTTGAGTCTTCTTGCATATTTGGCTCATGGGTTCATAAATTGAGGCCAGAGACTCATTGTGTATCTTTGATCAATTTTCTAATTAAAGGAAATAGCTTACTGTTTAGTAAAATGACCCTTGGTTGTGGGAAGAAAGATAATTATTTTTAACTGAACGTTTTTGTTGTTTTTTAAATAAAGTAGCCATATCTAATGGGATTTTTAAAATATATACATTTTACCAACATGGACTAGAAAAGGACCATTAGATCAGGGGTTGGCAAACTATGGCTCACGAACCAAACCTGGCCTGCCACCTGTTTTTATACAACCTGTGAGCTAAGAATGGTTTATATGTTTTCAAATGATTGGGCAGAAAATCAAAAGAAGAACAATATTTCATGGCACCTGAAAATTCTATGAAATTCAGATTTCAGTGTCCATAAACAAAATGTTATCAGAGCATAGCCACACCCATTCATTTATGGTATTATCTGGGACTGCTTTCTTGGCAGACTTGAATAGTTGGGACAGGGACAGTATAGCCTGCAAAGCCTAAAAGATTTACTACTTGTCTCCTTAAAGAAAAAGTTTGCCAGCTCCTAATCCAGACCAAGAGGGAGATATTGACCTTACTTGCATTTATCAGGCATTATTTCAACACCTCCTGTGAAGAAAGTACTTTTCTGGCGTAGCTACCATGAGTTCTCAGCAGGAACTTCCCAGCGATGATAATGTAGATGAAATTAGCCATGTAACAAGAGTCTATTTGCCTTGAAAAAACAGTTCTCCTCGAACTTCCTCCAGCTATGCAGGGATTCTCATTAAAGAGCTGATCTGCATCTGTTTATCCATTTTAGTAGCTTTTAAATAGGATTTTATGTGAAGTGCCATTTCTTTATTCTACTAAAGAGACACAGCAGAAATAAAGATCAGAAGCAAATGTGAGCAAATCTGTTTTACTGTTAACTTCAATTATGAACTTGAAATTGTGCCACATGACTTTTTCCTCTAAAAACTGGATCCTAGTGTTTTAATTACCTGTGTGCAGCTATTTTAAATAGCATTTTACTTGAATAATATGTATGTTGTCATTGTTTCATGCTATACTTTGTGGGATAAAACTTGGGAATGAGTGTGGTAAGAAATTTATAAAGTTTTGCTTTTAAAACATGTGGACATAACTCATTTTTCTAGTTTTTGACAATTGTGTGTTTTAGTGTCTAGTCTGCAGAGAGAGCTGTGTGTGTGATTAATAAATGTGGAATTCACAAAATTTCCTCTCCCTGTATTAAGGTGTCTGGTTGTGCTTTTTTTCCCCCTACTTGGTGATCTTTTGCGTTTTTATTGGATGATATTAGACCAGTTCGCATTTGTGTAAATAGCACTCCCTCCCCAGAGAGCTGTAAATCCGTGAGTGCCTTGGGGAAGGAGCCAGCATGTGAAATGATGTACCCTAAAACCCAGAGAAGGGCCTGTCCATGGTGTGCGCTCATAGAACGTTTGCTAAGCCGAACTGAGAATTTACCTGGTTTGCAGGGCTGGCGGTCACAGAAAGGGGTATAGGCCAGCCGTCACAGATTGGCCTGTCTCTCTGTCCTACATGCCCCACTGTTATGACTTCCTGGGCTCAAACAAGCCTCTCACCTCTGCCTCCTGAGTAGCTGGGACCACAGGCACCTGCCACCACACCCAGTTAATTTTTCTTTCATTTTTTGAACAGTCAGGGTCTCACTATGTTGCCCAGACTGGTCTCAAACTCCTGGGTTCAAGCCACCCTCCCGCCTCAGCCTCCCAAAGTGCTGGGATTATGGGAGTGCACCATTGTAGCCAGCCCCCACCATAATTTAGAACACAGACAACGCCGCTGCCCAGTGGTTAGTGGACATTTTTGCAAATGTTGTCTCACATTATACAATCACGTATTGCTCAACAACAGAGATATATTCTGAGAAATGCATCATTAGGCGATTTCGTCCTTGTACGAACATCGTAGAGTACTTACACAAACCTGGATGGTACCGCCTCCTACACAGCTAGGCTATACGGTCTAGCCTATTGCTCCTAGGGCTACAGACCTGCACAGCATGTTACTGTATTGAATACTGTAGGCAGTTGTAAGACAATGGCAAGTATTTAAGTATATAAACATAGAAAAGGTACAGTAAAAATCAAGTATAAAAGATTTAAAAACTACACTTGTATAAGGCACTTACCATGACTGGAGCTTGCAGAACTGGAAGTTGCTCTGGGTGAGTCAGTGAGTGAGAGTGAATGTGAAGGCCTAAGACATGACTGCACACTACTCTAGACTCCACAAACACTCTACACTTAAGCTACACTACATTTATTAAATAATATTTTTCTTTCTTCAATAATAAATTACCCTTAGCTTACTGTAACTTTTTACTTTATAAATTAAAAAATTTTTTTAACTTTTTGACTCGTGTGATCACACTTAGCTTAAAGCACAAACTAATTGCACAACTGTATAAAAATATATTCTTTCTTTATATCCTTATTCCACAAGCTTTTTTCTATTTTAAATTTTTTTAAAACTTTCTTGTTAAAAACTAAGACACAATTACACACATTAGCCTAGGCCTACAAAGGGTCAGATTCATGGATATTTCTGTCTCCCACCTCCTCATCTTGCCCCGCTGGAAGGTCTTCAGGGGCAATAACACGCAGGGACAGCTGGGCCCAGTGGCTCACGCCTGTAATCCCAGCACTTCAGGAGTCCGGGGCAGGAGGATCGCTTGAGCCCAGGAATTTAAGACCAGCCTGGGCAACACAGTGAAACCCTGTCTCTACAAAAAATACAAAAATTAGCCAGGTGTGGTGGCATGTGCTTGTCATCCCAGCTATTCAGGAGGCTGAGGCGGCAGGATCACTTGAGCCCAGGAAGTCAAGGCTGCAGTGAGTCGTGACTGCACCACTGCACTCCAGCCTGGGTGACAAGGTAAGACCCTGACTCAAAAAAAAAAAAAAAAAAAAGCATAGAGCTAGGATAACAAGGAGCTAGGAGCCTTCTTCTGGAACACTTCCTGAAGGACTTACCTGAGGTTCTTAGGAGTTGTCATGCATCAGAAATATGTCCATGGTAGTTTGCTTGCTTTCCTTTTTCATCATAGATTTGCTTGTAAGCAGACAGTGCACAAAGAACATTCCTCTCTGTTAATGAAACCCTTTCGGTGTTGAGGGGCCATGTTTTCAAAATTTTTAAAGCGCTTACTGAGGTCTGCAAAAACTTCTCAACTCTTCACTGTGAATTTTCATGGGGATTCTTTTTCTTCTCCTGCAGGTTTTTCTTCCTTGCCTCTTCTTCAGGTATGTGTTCCTGTTCCAGTTCCAACAACTCCTCATTAGTCAGTTCCTCAGGAACCACCTGTAGGAGCTCCTCAATGTCTTCCTCTTCCACCCCCAGGTTAAAATTGTTTGCCGTCTCAACCACAGCCTTGTTGGTTTTTGCAACCTCCTTGTCCTTGGCAAATCCTTTGAAATCACGGATGAACCTCTTGAGTGTCTTCTTCCAGATGTCATTTATACGTTCCTTGGTAACATCACCCCAAGCCCAAGCAAGGGTCCTGATGGAGTCATAGTTGTAATCCTTTCAGAATTGCATCAGCGTCTTCTCTGTGTCTTCCTTTGTTGCAGTAATAACCTGAGCAAAGCTGCTCCTCCTCAGGCAGAGGGCCTTAAAAGCTGCTGTAACTCCTTTACCCATTGGTTAGTAATCCTTAATCTCTTGTTTCAAGATCAGTCACTTGATGTGGCCTCTTACTGGCAACAATAGCCATGGATTTTCTATGACAAAGGGACCGTGATGAACAAAGCAACACGAGATTAATTGAAGCACAAGAGAAAATAATGCAATCAAGAGGCACAGTAAACAAGACACATTTATACTGCTGGTATAACCCAGTATTTCTTTTGTTTTGTTTTTGAGACGGGGTCTCACTCTGTCATCTAGGCTGGAGTGCACCGGCACCATCACGGCTCACTGCAGCCTTGACTTCCTGGGCTCAAGAGATCCTCCTACCCCAGCCTCCTGAGTAGCTGAGACTACAGGCATTCGCCACCACACCCAGCTAACTTTTAAACCTGTTTTTTATAGAGATGGGGTCTCACCATGTTGTCCAGGCTGGTCTCAAACTCCTGGGCTCAAGCAATCCTCCAGCCTCAGCCTCCCAAAGTGCTGGGGTTATAGGAGTGGGCTACTGCACCCAGCCACATATTGTTTTACAGTAAACTTTTTAATAAGTAGGAGTATGCTGTAAAATAACAATGAAAAGTACAGTATAATAAATACATAAACCAGCAGCATAGTCGCTTATTATTATATACTGTACATAATTGTATGTGCTATACTCTTATACAACCGAGAATGCAGGTTTCTTTACACCAGCATCACCACAAACATGACTAATGCATTGGGCTGCATTGGACTTCATGATGGCTACGACATCACTAGGTGACAGGAACTTTTCAGCTCCATTATCTCATGGGTCCATAAGTCATATATGCAGTCCATCATTGACAGAAATGTCACTATGCCAGGCATGACCGTAGAAGCCTATGTGCTCTCTTCCTGCTGCAATCAAGTCTCAGTCCTGCAACTCTGAGTTCATCATCTTTAGGAGAATGGAGGTGATAATACTCTCCATGTAGGCTTCAAATAAAGGAAGCTTTGCTGCTCGCTAATCTCAACTCAAAAAGAGAGGCTCTAGGGACCAATTAGTTGGAGAAATGGTGACTTTGTTTCTTCTTCTTCTTTTTTTTTTTCCTTAACTTTGTTCCTGATTTTAATGGAAATGCTTATTTCACTGTTGATATGTGGATCTGGCCTTTCTTTCGCAACATCTTTTAACTTTTAATTTTGAAATAATTATAAATTCATAGGAAGTTGCAAAGATAATGCAGAGTCCCGTGTACCCTTCACCCAATGGTTCGCTTATTACCTATGTAATACAATATCAAAACCAGGAAACTGATACCAGTGCAAAACTGTTCATCTAGGCCTTATTCCAATTTTACTCGTTTTTAGGTGCACTCATTTGTATGTGAGTGTTTGTACACCTCTACCTAATTTGATCACATCAATAGTTAGATTTGTGTAGGCACCACCTGAATCAAGATACAGAACTGTTTCATCTCTACCTAGGAAATCCCTGGCAGTACCTCTTCATAAATGACTTTGAAAGTAACTTGGCAAGACTGGTAGCTTTTTTAAACTTTCATTTCACTATAATATACATGCAAAAAAAAAAAAGGATACATAATTGAATAAGTGAATCGCTCAATGAATTCTCAGAAACAACACACTATGTAACCAGCACCCAGAGCAATGAAATACTACCAGCCCCTGCTTGTGGCCCCTTCTGGAATGACTGTTTTTCAGTGAAGTCACTGAGGCTACAGGTCTCTCTTGAGGACTTAATGTTGTGGAAACATGTCATTTTTCCTCTAAGATCAACAGGATAATACTTAACTTTGGGAACTTTAAAATGAGAATTTTATGCTAAATCTTAGGCTGATTAAGTTACCTCTGCATATTAGTTTGCTAGTGTTGCTGTAACAAAATACCAGACTGGGTGGCTTAAGCAACAGTAATTTATTTTCTCAGAGTTCTGGATGCTAGAAGACCGACATCAAGGTGTCGGCAGGTTTGGTTTCTCCTGACGCCTCTCATCTTGGCTTGTAGATGGCCGCCTTCTTGCCATGTCCTCCCATGATCTTTTCTGTGTGCCTGTGTGCCCCAGATGTGTCTCTGCAGGTCCTAATCTCTTCTTCTAATAAGAAAACCCATCGACTGGATTAGGACCCATCTTAATGGCCTCATTTTACTCATTTTAACTTAATCACCTCTTTAAAGGCTCTATCTCCAAATACATTTGAGGTACTGGGGGTTAGAGCTTCAACCTACGAATTTTGACGTAACACAATTAATTTAGTCAGCTGGGCGCAGTGGCTCACGCCTGTAATCCCAGCACTTTGGGAGGCCAAGGCGGGTGGATCATTTGAGGTCAGCAGTTCGAGACCAGCCTGGCCAACATGGTGAAAATGCAAAAATTAGCCCGTCATGGTGGTGGGCGCCTGTAATCTCAGCTACCTGGGAGGCTGAGGCAGGAGAATCGCTTGACTTGGGGAGGCAGAAGTTGCAGTGAGCCGAGATCATGCCACTGTACTCCAGCCTGGGTGACAGAGTGAGACTCCATCTCAAAAATAATAATAATAATTTAGCCCACAACACCGAAGAAATATTTTTTTAAATTCCTTTATTTTCTGGCCGGTCATGGTGGCTCCTGCCTGTAGTCCCAGCACTTTGGGAGGCTGAGGCGGGCGGGTCATTTGAGGCCAGGAGTTCGAGACTAGCTTTGCCAACATGGCGAAACCCCGTCGCTACTAAAAATATAAAAAGTAGCTGAGTGTGGTAACACACATCTGTAATCCCAGCTACTCAGGAGGCTCAGGCACAAGAATCACTTTAACCCAGGAGGCGGAGATTGTAGTAAGCGAGATTGCACCACTGCACTCCAGCCTGGGCAACAGAGCAAGACTCTGTCTCAAAAAAAATAAAATAAAAATTCCTTTAGTTTCAGTAATGGAAAGTCATCATTGTTGAAATTATAAAGATTTTGTTCCTTTACTTAGCCTAGTATTTGCTCTCTCAGTAAATACACAACTCTTACAGGATTGAAGATGATCCAGGAGCCACTTAGTTTAACTACAATACCCCTATTCCCATTCTCATACTTCAACAAGCATTTATCTTAGTAAAATTATGTGAACAAATATGAACTTGAAAGAGCCAATCCTTTAAGATAAATCCCCAGTGGTTAACTGGGCCTAAATTTAAAATAGACCTAAGTGGGACCTGGCACTGTAGCTCACATCAGTAATCCCAGCACTTTGGGAGGCAGAGGGAGGTGGATCACTTGAGCCCAGGAATTTGAGACCAGCCTGGACAGCATAGTGAGACTCCCCCATCTCTACAAAAACTTAGCCCACACCTGTAGTCCCAACTACTCAGGAAGCTGAGGTGGGAGGATCACTTGAGCCTGGGAGGTCCACACTGCAGTGAGCCGTGATGGTGCCACTGCACTCCAGCCTGAGTGACAGAGCAAGACCCTGTCTCAAACAAACAAAAAACACCTAAGTGAGCATTTGCTAACTAGATGTCACACACATGTTCTGGGTTCCCTTCAAAACCCACACCTTTTGTTCGGTTTGGGGACTCCAGAGTTCACCTGAACCAATCAATCAGAGCTCACCTGCCTTAACCAATCAGGGCTCAGATGTATCAACCAACCAGGCGTCATCCATATCAACCAACCCGAACTCAGCTACACTGACCAATCAGAACTAAGCAAGTTTCAATCCTTCATTTACATATGGACCTGATTGGAAACCTGGGTAGAATTTTGCTATAAATCCAGAACGCTTGTTTTTTGAAACCCATCTTTGTTTTACACAGAAGACCATATCTCTGTGGTTTGGAAGCTGTTCACGGCAATAAAGTCTCTTTCCTTCAAATTCATTTTCAGAGAACTTCTGTTCACAGTTGCTAATGGAGTGAGTTAAAACCGCCTGGAAAGGAAGGAACTACTACTTGTTTGAGGGGAAAGCTCCATACAGTACTACTGTATATGAAACTCCAGAAAATTCAGGCTAATCTCTAGTGATTGCCAGGGGAGAGAGGGATTACAAAGAGCCACGAGGAAACTTTTACGGGTAATTATGTTTGTTCAACAGCTTGATTGTGGTCATGGTTTCACAGATGTGCACACATATCAAAGCATCAAATTGTACTATGTGCAGTTTAAGTGAATTATACCTCAATCTGCATTTTTTTTTTTTTTTTTTTTTCTGAGATGGCCTCATTCTGTGACCTAGGCTGGAGTGGCCCAATCTCTGCTCACTGCAGCCTCCACCCCCAGGGCTCAAGCAATCCTCCCACCTCAGCCTCCTGAGTAGCTGGGACTACAGGCATGCGTCACAATGACCAGCTAAATTTTTTTGTGTGTGTTTTTTGAGACAACATTTGGCCATGTTGCCTAGACTGGTCTCGAACTCCTAGACTCAAGTGATCCACCTGCCTTGGCCTTCCAAAGTGCTGGGATTACAGGCATGAGCTACCATGCCCGCCCTTATTTTAAAAATGGCTTTATTACTGATAAGAGCTAGATTAGAGGATGTGGTGTAAGTATATGCTCTCCAGAATCTAATCACCCTACCATGCTGCGGGCCTTCTGGCACTAGGGACAGACTGCCTGTTAATAGCAGAGAACCACCCACGCAGAGGAAGGCGAGCTGACTGAGCATGCTCAATTCTTCCGGAACACTTGTCTTCCCACAGGGAAGGAGCAGGGGATGTTAGTCCAGCCTTCTGCAAATTTTTTTCTTTCTGTAAAAGGCCAGATAGTAAATAGTTTAGGCTTTGCAGACAGTCCCTGTCGAAACTACTCAACTTTGTTGTAACATAAGAACAGCCATGGATAATACATAAATCAGTGAATGTGGGTATGTTCCAATAAAACTTTATTGATGAACACAAATCTGAATTTCATATAGTTCACATGTTTCAAATTTTTTTATTTATTTTTAACCACTTGAAAACATAAGACCCACTTTTCGGCTCATGGGGCGTGCACACACAGGCTGCAGGCCACAGTTTGCTGACCTATACTCAAGAGAAATCCCTCTACACTGAAGCATAAAGAAAACAAATTTCCCCCTAAAAATAAGCATTACAGAAAATACAGACACCTTTATTTAGATTAGTGTATATATTTAATAGTGTGATATTAGAAATACCTTGTCAACACGTGGGGAAAAATAATACATTTTAAGCAATAAAACCAAGATTAAAATAGTCCATGATAGCTTTGTCACACAATAACAATGGTGGTCACTCTCCTCCCCACGCACAAAAGGTGGCATCACTGGCTTGTTGAGTGGTACATTTTCTTACCTTGCTGCATGTTTTTCAGATAGTTCTTTAGTCATACACATGCTTAGCCTTGTAATGCCATGGGTATGAATCCTCCTTCATTGAATGTAAACCAGCAACTAAAGTGCTTGTTAGCCTGTGAGCCCTACAAACACCCACTCCCATATTCTAGGGCCTGTTTTTCTCTGTCCAAAGCTCTTAGCGTGCTTTATCTCCCAAAGATCCTCAGTGATAAGCAGTCCACCACGAAGAATGCTGGTTGGTCATTCCATCTTGTGCTTTGTTCTGATGAGAAATGGGGTAACAAGACAGGACCCACTTTCTGATCACTATTGTGATGTTTGATTTCCCAGAAGTTCAAGATCCTTCTGTGATGGAAGGATCAGAGAGGCCAGGCTGAGATGGCCAAGGACAGAAAAGGAGGAGGGGCAGAAGAAGTCCATTGCAAACCTAGAGGGAGGGGTGGCCCGGGTGTGATCCACAGGAGACTACGCAGGCCATCTCTCCCTCTGTCCTTGGCTCTCTGGACCCATTAAAAGGAATTCCTCTTAGTCCTGGGAATAGAACTTTCAGGTGGCCCAAAAGTTCCACCAGAATTTGCCCTCCATCCATCAAGGCAGGAGTTCTTTGTTTAGTGGAAAGCAGAACTCCACAGTTTAAAAAAATTGCATTCAGTTCTTGGAGCCACTACTTCTTAGCCGTGACTTCTGGGAAGTTACTTAACCTCTCCGGGCCTTCAGAGGGCTATCTGCAACATAAGAATAATAGTATCTCCTCTTCAAGGTTGATTATAAGGATCAATTGAGTATGTAAAATGCATATGTTATGTACATAAAGCAGTAAATGTTCACTCCCTTCTTCCTCGTTACGCCCGATGACTTTACATTTGGGCTGCTGTCCCCTATGCCAGAAATTCACATTTGCATGCAAAAAATCATAACCCTGGTCACTTGATAAGGCAGATTCTAGGCTTATGAAGCTCAATACTGGTTAAAAAAAAAATACATCACATTTTCCTTCTAACACTATAGACAGTATTGAATTGGCTAGTTATACAGAAAGTGTAGGCATAAGCAAAGCAATTATTTTAAAAATAAAATGACACTCACACTTTTTAGTTCTGCCTTTCCCCAGTAAATTACAATAAGTAAAAATAAGATGGTCCCATGAGGATGAATACTCCGGGAGATGACAAAAGCACCTAAAAGGTGAATTTTTTTAGAGCCCATGGGGAAACATTTTCTCTGGCACTCCTGCCCTGGTGGTTTAAATACCTTGCTTCTTAATCAGCAATGCATTCCTAGTTTTCCCATGTGTTACAAAAGCATTGTGCAACAGGATATTGTTTAGGTGTGGTCACACTTGGTACCACAACACTAGTTCTATCTCTCATTCTAATCTTCCCACAAAAAATGCCAAGGGCGCCACCAAGGCCACCAGCCTCAGGACCAAGGGCGGATGGGGAACTACCCTGAACCAGTCAACGTAGCAGGCTACAATTAACTCCAGTTAAGTGCTCTGGAGTACTGCTTTGTGGGTGGGAATGTTTTAATTGTCTTTCATGTTTGAAATAAGATTTATTCGGTAGAAAAACTTAAATGTATTTTTAAACATATGAAGTGAATACATCTATGTCAAGTTATTTTGGAAAGTACCTGTCAGGGACCAGAGTATCATAACCATGCCATCCAAGTTAAGACTGACTGTATTTCAGAGTTTTGGAATATATACACAATTGCTGAGTCGTTATCCCTATCTATGGCCGTCCAAATGCACAGCCTACAGAACATAATAAATGTTTAATGAATTAATCACTTCTATTGCATTTAATGTAAACTGGGGATCCGTTTACATTAGAGAACTGTACTGCTAAACAACACCGAGAGGAGTCAGTGTAGTTTTTCTTAGAGAAAGAAAAGATAATGTTACAATGCTACCTTCAACCTACACGGCATTAAGCTCCTCCTCCCCTTTCTATTGCCTCAGTCCTTAGAATACGATTCTTCCTTAGCTCTTGAATGGCCAACAGCTGCTTTCTTGAGAGAGATGAAAACTGCCATTGACATAGCACAGAATTAAAAACCAGGAGGGCTTGGCACTGTGCGAGTGTTGCCGTCAGCACAGAAAGCTTGCTACATGCGAGACTCTCCGTACCTCCACAGAAGATGACCCGTGCCTCTTAGACAAGCTATTTTAACATACACAGCCATCTGACTGCAGGTCCTACAAGAGAAACCATGTTTAGAATGCTGTTCCTTAGAGGCAATCACAGCGGCTAAGACAGAAATCATCCCTTTTTAAAACCTTGTTTAATTCACCTTCTCTAAGGTCCTACAGATAGAAATAGTTGTTCATCTTTCACATGAGATTGTGCCAGCTACAAAAACACAAAACTCTTTTAAGTATATACCTTAGAGTTTTACCCAGCCTTTATTTCTATTAACAAGCATCTCAGTTAAAAGAGCAACGTTTTTGTTTTGTGCCTTCAAAAACCGGTCTTTTAGTACGTGGGGATACACATCTAGCCCACTGGGGAAGGAGGTCAATGAACTATTCTAAAAGAGTGGGTTTTGTGCTGTAACTCCCACTGACTGGTCCTGGATTCAAGGATTCCTGTGGGGTCCTTCCACTTTACGACGGACTGCGCCATTATCTGTCCTTTGAACAATAACTGAAGGAAGCTCCATTTCTGATGGAACCATTCATGGAAACCTTTGGATTCCCTCTCTCCATCTTTTCTCGGCTGAAGATTGTGTCCTGGTCACTGTCAAACTCAGACTCGGATACCATCAGGCTGGAGTTGTGCTCTGTGCTTCGGTGCTTGATACCTAGAGAGAAGCACACAAGCATCTGAGGAGGAACGCCGTGATTCACTTCCAGCTGTCAGTTGTTCTGGTTGAAGGTCCTGTGATGAGCACGGAGTGGTGCTCTCCACACCTTGAAAGCAATCACTCAAAACAGCAGGCGGTTTGGGTTTCCTAGCAAGTAATTGCAGGGGCTTTGATGCCTCACCCGAGCTTCTGTCCCAGCTTTGACAGTCGCCAGCTGCTTGACCCTGGGCAAGATACCGAACTCTCTGAGCTTTCAGTCTCCTACTCTATTCAACTGGAAGATAACAAAGCATCTACCCCTTGAGTTTATGGTGAGGATTAAGTGAAATAGTGCATGTAAAGCTCTCTTGGCCCAGCCTTTAGTACACTGTAAGCATCCAACAAATGAAAGCTGCTGTGATTTTACCATTTGGTTAAAATATTTTTGGTAGAATATTTTATTTCAGGAGGTCAACTTAAGATACAGAACAGGTATAAGATTCAATTCCTACTCTCAAAGGATTTATGGTGTCTAGCTAGGGGTTTAAGACATAGACTTGGCTGGGCATGGTGGCTCACGCCTATAATCCCAGCCCTTTGGGAGGCTGAGGTGGGAAGATCACTTGAGGCCAGGAGTTCGAGGGTACAGTGAACTATGATCGTGTTGCTATGCTCTAGCCCAGGTGACAGAGCAAGACCCTGTCTTGGAAAAAAAAACAAAAACAAGACATAAAAGGCATAGACTCATGAGAAGATGGCTCATAACAGGTAAGATATTTTTTAAATTGTATATGAATTAGGAGATAAGCACATATACTTATGGCTGGGGTTGCTTCAGTGATGTTTCCCATAGGGTGATGTTGGAGAACTTTCTCCTTAGTTCAGCTAAACCAGGCTCTTGTCACACTACCAGGAAAGATTAGGCTCGCGGAAACATAGAAGGGTGAGAAAAATGGAATTTATTGGTCAAAAAGGAAACAAAAACTCTCAGCAAATAGAGAGGGGGTCTTGCCAGCAACCTCCTGCCTCACAGATTGAATCTCAGGTTACCACACAGAAACTGAAGAGGCCAGGCTCCTCCCCACTGCAAATGACGTGAACTTCCTATGGCTCCATCCCCTTGCCCCAGTGCGCAGGTGGACATTATTTAGAGAGAATCAGCTGGGAAAGGGCAGGGCCTTCACTGGGGACCAGCAGTCCGGTTTTTCAGCCTTCAGGCTGTTTTAGGCTTGGAGGTGGGGTTTCGCCAGGGACTCTTGGCTGTCTCCTGTCTCTATCAGTAAGATTTGAAGAAGAGAATTTAGACAAGAGGACAGGGGAAGGTCATGGAGTAAGCAGAAGCATCCAGGAATATTTAGAAAAAAACTAGTTTGTTTGGAGCAAATGATTCATGCAGGAAATAATGAAGGAGAGGCTGGAGAGAGAGGCAGGGACCTCGCAGAAAAGCACATGAATACAAAGTAAACCATGAAGTTTGGATTTTATCCTAAAAGCAGAGAAATGACACTATTAAAATGTTGTTCTGAGATATTAATAAAACCACAGTGTGCGGGATGGAAGACGGACAGTAGACATAGAGGCTGCTGTGGTCTGAATGTTTGCACCCCCACAAATTCATGGGTTGAAATCTAACGCCTAAATGGTGGTACTAAGAGGTGGGGCATTTGGGTGGTGATCGAATGGGATTAGTGCTCACATAAAAGAGGCACCAGAGGCCAGGCACGGTGGCCCACACCTGTAATCCCAGCACTTTGGGAGGCCGAGGCGGGTGGATCACTTGAGGTCAGGAGTTCGAGACCAGCCTGGCTGACATGGAGAAACCCTGTCTCTACCAAAAATACAAAAAAGATTAGCTGGGCATGGTGGACAGGTGCCTGTAATCCCAACTACTTGGGAGGCTAAGGCATGAGAATTGCTTGAACCTGGGAAGCAGAGGTTGCAGTGAGCTGAGATTGCACCACTGCATTCCAGTCTGGGGGATAGAGCGAGACTCTCATCTCCAAAAAAAAAAAAAAAAAAAGAGACACTAGAGGCTGCCTTGCCCTTTGCACCATGTGAGGATGCAGTGAGGAGGCACCAACTATGAGGAAGTGGCCCTGCCCAGATGCTGAATTTGCCTTCCCAGCCTCCAGAACTGTGGGTAATAAATATCTGTCTCCTCATCTGTGGCATTTTGTTAGAGCAGCCCAAATGGACCAAGGCAGAGGCAGTGCAATGTAGAGGAAGAGCCCAGCCTCCACCCCACCTTCAGCACTCACCAGCTATGTTACTTGGGCAAGTTGCTAAACTTTCCTTTGCCTCAGTTTCCTCTTGTGTAAAATGGAGATAATCATTGCACATACCTCATACCGCTATGGGTAGGATTAGAATTCAATGGGTAAAGTACTTCAGATGTACCTAGTACATATTTGACATTAAATACCTGTTTATTATTACTATTAGTTCACAGGTGAAACTGTAAGGACCTGAACTGGGGTGGTGATGGTAATGATGAGGAAAGAGGGCAAGAGTCTAGCAGGGTGCAGGTGTCTGGAGTCGGGGGCAGTGTGTGTGGAGCACCAGCGACTGAGGTTTCAAACTGGGGCAGTGAGAATGGGGGTTCTATGAATAGAAACAGGAATGTCAGAAGGATGAGTGTATTTTAAGACAAAGATGGGTGAGATAATGCAACCTAAAGCATGTTGAGCTCTTAGGTAAACGTCACTATAATACTTCTGATATTATGCATTGCAAATGGTGAGCACTCAATGTATGCTACTATTTGTTCTTCCTGTGAGGCTCTTCCTGCCAAAGCCCTGTTAGCTACACTTTCTGTACACGATCAGTCATTCTGACCTGAGTGTTCCTACCCGGCCTCGTCCATGCATCGATAGACCTCCTTGCACTCCAGTATAATTACCCTCCCTCAGGCTGTGAGCTCCTGTAAAGGCAGGCTCTGTGCTTCCTCCTCTCCCAGTCTCCAGGGCCTAACCCGATGCCTGTGCACAGGGTAGGCATTCAACACTCACTGTGAACAATGTTTTGCACCTCACAACTCTGAAAAAGATTATATCTTCCATAAAAATTAACTTAGTCATAAGCCCAGAATTATGGAAAATCTATAGAATTGGTGTTTAGCAGCCTCAGAGGGCCAGAGAAGTTTCATTAAGTATGCAACAGTTAATAAACGAGAATGAAAAAGTTAACCGAGGTGGGCAAGAGGTGCTCCTAAGCGTAGGGATCAATACACTTTGTGAAGAAAGTCAATTTTCTGTAAAGCCTTTGTGTCCATGTTTATCAATGGCTAATTAGATAATGCAGCTGCTGAAAAATGTTAGGCTTTAAAGTCCAAATGTCCTCTTGCTGCATTTCTGTTCTAGCAGACCTAAAGGGAACAGCGTTCAGAGCTGAGCTGTGGGAGTGTCTTCAACTGCCCCCTACCCTCCACCCAGGAGTAGAAAAAAAAGCAGGTGCTGGGGACACCTCTGTTTAAAAAGCAGTCTTTGCCCTGTGGTCATTGGTAGATGCCCAGCTGATAACATTTCATATCCCTCATCCATTAATGCCTCAAAGTATTACACCAAAATTTCATTAAATTTATAATGAACCCACTGCCTCCTGCCCCCACCCCCGCATTAGCATATCCTCAGGATTGATGAAAGTTATTTTTCTTTTTCTTTCTTGAGACAGAGTCTCAGTCTGTAGCCCAAGCTGGAGTGCAGAGGTGCGATCTCAGCTCACTGCAACCTCCACCTCCCAGTCTCAAGCTATTCTTCTGCCTCAGCCTCCCGAATAGCTGGGACTACAGGCGCACACCACCACGCCTGGCTTTATTTTTTTTTTTGTATTTTTTAGTAGAGATGGTGTCACCATGTTGCCCAGGGTGGTCTCGAACTACCGAGCTCAGGCGCCTTGGCCTCTCTAAGTGCTAGGATTACAGGCATGAGCCACCGTGCCCGGCCTGAAGGTTGTTTTTCATCACAGAATCCCAGCCTCACTCTTCCTTCCCAATTAAAGTGCTGACTCCAGCGAATCGTTCTCCCTCTGTCCAAGTTAGCACTCAGGCATACCTAGGTTAAATCATGTAAAGGTGCCAGGCAGTCATTCTGGAGACTGTCTTACCATATTTGGGCCTCAGTTCCATTCTTTCCTGTTCATCCATGTTATCCAGGATGGTGTACTTTGTTTTCTTCCTGATTTTAGTCCTTTTTTGTCTGAAAGGAACAATGAAAAGCTCAACTCAGATCTTTAGAAAGGTAACTGAGATCTAGGATTTAACGCACAGTAAAGACACTAAAGGAAACATTTTGCCTTTATGATGTGATAGTTGGCGTCTTTTATTAAAGAAACATACACAAGGCCAGGTCAGAGCTCAGAGGGCCATTATGCATCTTGGAGAAACACATTTCTGGGTATAAACAGCCACATCACTCTTGCCCACCTATCTACAGGTCTCAACTAAGCCTCAGGCTGCGGTGCCAGGGACCTTTAGTGCAATTCTCAACACCTGTATGTTGGCCCAGGGAGCTCTTCTTCATGAGTAATTCCTTATTCAGAAAAGCCTGGATAAGCAAATGTTCCCCTGAACCTATATCACCCTGCTATGTCCAATGCTGCAGTAATGAAAAGGTGTCATGAACTAGCAATCAGAAAAAAATAGCAAAAATTATAATAAATTCCCACAATTAATTAGCAACAGCTGCTCCCCACCTTTTTCTTTTCTTTTTTTTTTTTCAACACATGAAAATTAGGCTGGTAACATGTGCCTCATCCTATGTACAGAGACTATTTGAAAATACACATCCAAACCATGCCAAGGCATGTAGAGAACAAAATAGTAATTTCATAGTAAAAAAGCAATTTTCTGAGAGCGTGATGATCAGAAGCACAGGTCTCAATTTAGCACTTAATAGCTGGTGACTTAGAGAAAATTATTTGAGACTTTGGTGCCTCCACATCCTTACCCGTAAAGTGGGAGCAAGAATAGTCCCTTTCTCACATGCTGATGAGAGGACTGAAGAAGATAATACATACAAAGCACTTAGCCATTAATCACAATGGCAAATACTTCATAAATGTTCACAGTTATCACTACTAGCATCATCATCTTCTACTTGATAGACATGTCACAAAGCTGCAGATGTTTAATGCCATGCACAGCAGGGTCACATATGGCTCTGGGAAAACTTAACGGGATTTAGGCCTCTAAGTGCCTGCACCTGGCTCCCTTTCACCAGTCTTACTTTGGGAACATAATCACAAATAAAACTAAAATAATCTATAAGTGATTTCCAAAAAATAACTATTAAAATACACTCTTTTTTTTTTAAGATGGAGTTTTGCTTTTGTCGCCCAGGCTGGAGTGCAATGGTGTAATCTCAGCTCACTGCAACCTCTGCCTCCCGGGTTCAAGTGATCCTTCTGCCTCAGCCTCCCAAGTAGCTGGGATTACAGGCATGCACCACCACACCCAGCTAATTTTGTATTTTTAGTAGAGATGGGGTCTCAAACTCCTGAGCTCAAGTGATCCACCCACCCTGGCCTCCCAAAGTGCTGAGGTTACAGGCGTGAGCCACCTCGCCCAGATTAAAACATACGTTTTTAAAAAATCACACCTTTGGAAAGCAGTTACAGTGTTTCACATGAAAGAGTGGAACTGATGCTCTCTTCTAAGGACAGAGGGTTGAGCATGGGGTTCTGGAAGATTTGGCCAATGAGGTAGCTTGAGGCTTCTCAGAGGTCAGCTCCATGGAAAAAGGAAACACCTAAAGCAAAAGTTCTCTTTGGCGGTGTTATTGCCTCACTTACAGTTTCAAATTTATTAAAAATGATTCAGGTGGATTAGATTATTGCTTTACAGAATGAAAATAATCAAAATCTACCATTTGTAACAGTATACTTCCAGAACTCCTTCCTCTATTGAGACCTGTAAGGCCACTTAGGTACTTGTGAGAGATATATATATATATATATATATATATATCTGTATGTATGTTTTCATCACGGTTCCTGGCTAATAACTCCCACGGCCCTTGTTATAATGCTGGGGCACTTTAGGCCTCAGAAAACAGAATCTCCCTCTCTCTCTCTGACCTTCTCCTGCCTTCTTTCACCTGCTCTTTATTCTCCCCAAAGCAAGAACCTTCCCCTGCCTTTCTGTCTCGGAGCTGGCTATAAAGACATTCTCTGACCTACTTTGTCTGATTATAGGTCATAAAACCCTCATTTCAGAAAGAGTTCTGCCTCCTACGAGGAGGATGGAGTGCTTTACAGAGAGGCTGAGAAGAATCTGGACAGGCCTTGCTGGGCTTCCCCACTCAGCCTGTTAGTATCACATCATACCCTTTCTGTCCAACTACTTTTCTATAAATATCCAAGGAAGTCTTCATAAAAGGCCCAAGACGACAGGGTTCAGAGAGCTTCTGGACAGCCAAACACGTGGAGGTTCCCGGAGAGTGGCATGCCCAGAGAGGGCATGGAAGCTCTAGGCCCCTTCCCCATACCTCACCCTATGCATCTCTTCATCTGTATCCCTTGTAATATCCTTTATAAAAAATAACCAATGGGTTTCCTTGAGTTCTTTGAGCCACCCTAGCAAAATAACTGAACCCAAAGAGGGAATTGAGGGACCCAATTTATAGTCAGTCAGAAGCCCAGGTAAAACAACCTGGGGTATGCAACTGGAATCTGAATGGGGTGGGGGGCAGTCTTGGGGACTGAGTCCTTAACCTTTGGGATCTGACGCTATCTCCAGGTAGACAGCATCAAAAGTGAATTGGAGGACACCCAGCTGGTGTCCACTGCAAAGCTGTTGCTTGACTGGTGTGTGCAAAGAAACTCCCAAACAATGGTCACAGAACTCTTCTGTATTGATTGTGGTTGAGTGAGAAAACAGTACCGCTCTAGTGAATATAATGTAAGACCGATAGAGAATAACATTAGATATGATATAGAATCGTTGACCCTCCTAGAAAACACAAGAGCTGCAATGAGAAAAAGCTGCCTCTAATATTCCATTTATTTAGGCACTTATGCTTTGTGGCAGAAAGTGCATTATTATAATAAACAGCTTAGCAGTTTAACAAGCCCAAGCCAACAATTCCTAAGCTGTCAAAACACACTTAGTGTAGGGTCTCTATTTCACAGGAAGAAGCACTCTAGGTACCTTTTGCAGCAGCAGATGCAAAGCCAAGTGAAACCTCCTGTTAGCACAATAAGAGTAAAAGCCGACACTGTCACATAGAATATACTCCACTCTGAAACACAAGAAAACCAAAGTGGACATAGTTATAGGCTATTTGTAGAACAACTTTATTTTGATGATTCATAACAAATGTTTCTGAATCCCTACAAGGAAAGGCCACCTGTGGAGTTGATACCATCTCATCAGGCTGGTAGCAGAGCAGAGCAAGGTAAAATACAGATAAATCAAGAACAACCTAAAACTGCCCTGTTTTTAATCCATTGGGTTTCAGGGCCTCATGGAGCACATATTTCAGGCGAACTTGGGAACAGAATAATCTGAAATAACTAAAATTAGTCAATTACATAGTAATGCCTCTTATATAAACACACATGTATACCACATCAAAATATTCATTCCAGAATGCCAAAAATCACAACCCCCACCCCTGAAAGTTCTGGCGTGGTTTTAATAAAGCATCTGTATGGCTGTTTATGGCATGAAGACATTTTTCACAGCCAGAGAGCAATTCAGAAACTACTTGACCCTCATTCCTTCGACATCCTTACAGAAATCTAATGTGAAAAGCTTTCAACAGTAATTCAGAGACAGAGAAGCCCAGTTTAAGTGTACTAGGGAGCAAAGTTTATTAGGCAGGGTGCGGTGGCTCACGCCTGTAATCCCAACACTTTGGGAGGCCGAGTGGGGCAGATGACTTGAGGTCAGGAGTTTGAGACGAGCCTGGCCAACATGGCAAAACCCCGTGTCTACTAAAAATACAAAAATTAGCTGGACATGATGGCACACACCTGTATTACCAGCTACTTGGGAGGCTGAGGCAGGAGAATTGATTGAATCCAGGAGGTAGAGTTTGCAGTGAGCTGAGATTGCACTACTTTACTCCAGCCTGGGTGACAGAGCAAGACTCCATCTCAAAAAAAAAAAAAAAAAAAAAAAGTTTAACTTTATTAAATGTTATATAATTTCATTGGAATAATGATCCAAGGGCTGGCTATTTTCTGATTTTTATATAGCATTAAATGGGAATATACTTTGGCAGTCAGCTCTTACTATCATTGGTGCCAATTATGTCCATCTTGTTCCCCAAATAACAAATTTACTTAGTAGACTGCCATTAAAATATAGTTTTCTCCCCAGAAGGGACCTCAGGGGCACCAGCTTGCCCTGCTGTGGCTCCAGTTTTGGCGCCTGCCTGTGTGAACAGCTGGAAGAGTGGGCCAAATTCTCTTCTTTACCTGATTCTAGAAGATCCACACCAGGGGCCCCTTCACCAGAAAATCACGCTGAGCCTAAGCCAAGGCAGGTGTAACCTGGAAATGCAGCCCGTGGCCCAAGCAATTCTTTCTTAGAAATGCCAGCAATAGTGAGCCAATTCTGCTCTGCCAAAGGGAATTTTCTCATTAGGAAGTTTTATGTAAAAGCCTAAACACACCCCACAAAGTAGATTGTAAGAAGGGTCTTAACTTACTACCAAGTGAGCTGGTTCACTTGGCTTCAGGTGAGAAAAGCACTGAATGTTTATAACTGCAAAGCTAGGCAGATAGTTCTCTTTTCCTATCTTTTCTTTTCTCTTTTCTTTCCCTCTTTCCCTCCCTTCCCTCCCCTCCCCTCCTCTCCCCTCCTTCCTTCCTTTCTTCCATTTTTTTTTTGAGACAGGGTCTCACTCTGTCCGCTCACTGCAGGCTCAACTTCCTGGGCTGGAGCAATTGTCCCACCTCATCCTCCTGAGTAGCTGGGACTACAGGCACACGCAACCACACTCAGTTAATTTTTTAAGACAGGGTCATACTATGTTGTTCAAGCTGGTTTGGACCTCCTCTCAAGCAATCCTCCCAACTCAGCCTCCTGAGGAGCAGAGACTACAGGCGTGCATCACCATGCCTGGCTTATTTTGTTATTGTTTTGTAAAGATGAAGTCTCACTATGTTGCCCAGGTTGGTCTCAAATATTAGGCAGATATTTCTGATACCTGAGAATGAGCTGCCTTAAAGCTCCTCACCCAAAGCCTCCTCTATACCAGAACTCACCACAGTTGCTCTCTCCATCCCAGATATAACGCTGTATAAGGTTCTCCATCCATAACTGAGAGCAAATGCAGCGCTTTGTGAGGGGGTCGCAGTGACCATGGCCAGAACACTTCAGAAGGCAACCTGCAAAGACGTGTGTAGGGCTGAGGTCAGCATGCAGAAAAGGGAATCCCTGGATTCAGCTTCTTTTGTATCTTCAGTAGCATAGGTCCCAAATAAATGCATCTTGTTGAATTAAGAGCCTCTTACAGTGTGGACAGGAGTTCTGGGGATAGTCTCTCATCACTGACAATCTCATCAGAAAGCAAATAGCACAAAAAGCCAGTCCACACCACACAGCAAAAGCCTTAAAAATATTGGGAGGCCGAGGTGGGCAGATCACAAGGTCAGGAGATCCAGACCATCCTGACCAACATGGTGAAACCCCGTCTCTACTAAAAATACAAAAATTAGCTGGGCATGGCGGCACATGCCTGTAGTCCCAGCTACTCAGGAGGCTGAGGCAGGAGAATCACTTGAACCCGGGAGTTGGAGAGGTCGCAGCGAGCCGAGATCGCGCCACTGCACTCCAGCCTGGTGACAGAGCAAGACTTTGTCTCAAAAAAAAAAAAAAGTTTACTGGCTGGGTGCGGTGGCTCACGCCTGTAATCCCGGCACTTTGGGAAGCCAAGGTGAGTGGATCACTTGAGGCCAGGAGTTTGAGACCAGCCTGGCCAACATAGCGAAACCCCACCTCTACTGAAAATACAGTAAATTAGCTGGGCGTGATGGTGTGTGCCTATAATGCCAGCTACTCAGGAGGCCGAGGCACAAGAATCACTTGAACCCAGGAGGCAGAGGTTGCAGTGAGCCGAGATCACACCGCTGCACTGTAGCCGGGGCAACAGAGGGACAGAGCTAGACTCAAAAAAGTAGCAAAAACATAACATTGTCTGGCCTAAGAAAATAATTCTAAGTATTTATCTGGAGTGCAGTGGCAATCATTGAGGACGTGCCCAAAGATTTATCTACATTATAGCATTATCTTTAAAACCAACCCTAAAACCCATGAATAAGAAACTGGTTGTATAATTATGGAGCATCTCCAGGGTAGAATAATATGTGGCCATAAAAATTTTATTGCAGAGAAATTTTCAAGGATTGGGGAACATAATCATAATATAATTTTTTTTTTTTTAAGAGACAAGGTCTTGTTGGTATGTTGCTGTGGCTGGTCTCAAACTCCTAGCTTCAAGACATCCTCCTCATCCTCTGGAGTAGCAGAGATTACAGGCATGTGCTACTGTTCCTGGCTCATAATATGATTTGAAGTTAAAAATCAGGTTAAAAATACATATCATGTCATCCTGATCGCAGAGATGGGGGAACTAGAAAAACATATATCAGAGTATTAACAAAAATTTTCTTTGGATGGTGAGAATTTTGGACCTAGAATTTAGAGAATTATTTTCCTCTTTGTGCCTCTCTGGATATTCTAAATTTTTTACAATAAATAAATATTATTTTTGTAGCTAGAAAAAAAGGAGTTATTGGCTGGGCGTGGTGGCTCAGCACTTTGGGAAGCTGAGGTGGGTGGATCACTTGAGGCCAGGAGTTTGAGACCAGCCTGGCCAACATGGCGAGACTCCATCTCTACTAAAAATACCAAAAAAAATAAAAAATGAGTTATTAAAAATTAAGTTACTCCATATTATAATTGAGAAAGTCAATTGTAGATGGATATATATATCTAGATAGATAGATAGATAGATAGATAGATAGACAGACAGACAGATAGATAGATATAGATAGATATCTGAAACGGATTAAATTTTACTGCCCAAACATTATCATGTCCCTTGTAACTCTCATTTCCCTGGAGTCTACTGAAATAACCACTTCAACATAACAAGAGATTCATGTTACTCATGAAATGAAGACAGAAACAATGGGACTATGAATCATTTTAGTACCCTGGAAGGGGTGGTGAGCATGGAGCTAAGAAAAGAGGTACACCTGGAGAAGGCGTTTGTGAGCTGTCTTAAATTTTCAAGGAGCTACATGACGTTATCATCACAACCTAAGGCATGATGTCCAAGGGAAATAAATTACATAAACATGGCTTTGCAGCCAGTAACACTTATTTGTCTTTAACATTGTTCTTTCTGCCAATGGCCAGTATCTTGTGAGTATAATCTTAATTTTAGAACCATAATTATTATTGCTTTCCATTTTTCTTCCAAGACCAAGAGTAGTTGGCAAATGTATGTTGCAGGAAACTCTACTGGAGAAATAAATGCAAAACAAGTCCCTGGATGCTAAAGTGAAAATGTTCACATGTCACTCCTCTTCTGTGTTTGTCAAACTTATCCATGATTGGCAAGTCTGATTGTTTTAGAATATTCCATAGGGGACCTACCTGCTGTATCAACCCTCAAGACCTTGAAAAGCAAGAAGTCAGCCTTCTCCTTTGAGAGCCGCATGTGCAGATTTCGGGCCACTTCAGCAGCTTTGAGAACCTTGAAAGGCGGCCCGCTCTGTACATAAAACACAACCACGGTGCTGTGGAGGAGACAATGAGAGAGGACAGCCACACAGTCAGACGGTGACTGCCATGACACGCCCACCGCAGCATATGACCTGTGAAACTGGGGAGGTAGATGGCCACAGCTTTGTGGCTTGCCAAGGACAGGGGCATATCTGTGAGTCAAGGAATTGATCTCTATTCACAAAGCCTCTTCAGTCTCAACGTACAGCTGATCAAAGTCAGACAGATCTTCAGATAAAAGGAGCAATGTGTAAATTATGTATCAGTTTTTGAAAATCCTAACCAAATGGCTCTGGAGAGCTATCAGGTTAGTGAACAAGAATGCATCTATGTGCTGGGATGTATGGGAATGGAAGCTCCCATGCACAGGACCCTTCTAGATCTTGCCCTATGTACCTTTTCATCTGGCTGTTCATTTGTATCCTTTAATATATTCTTTGCAATAAATCCATAATAGTAAGTAAAAAAAAAAGGAGCAACGTATATATGTGCACAAAAAGACAAATATACACAAAATAACTTGCAGACATGTCTTTCTTTTTACCTTTTTTGATTGAGATATAACTTACATATCATAAAATTCACCCTTCTAAAGTGTAAATGGAATGACTTTTAGTATATTCACAAAGTTGCACAACCATCACCACTATCAAATTTCAAAACATCTTCATCACCCCAGAAGGACAATCCACACTCATTAGCACCTCCTCCCCACAGTCCCTGGCAACCACTAATCTGCTTCTATAGATTTGCTTCTTCTGGACACTTCAGGTAGGTGGAATCATACAATATGAGACCTTCTGTGTTTGGCTTCTTTCACTTACCATCTTGTTTTCAAAGTTCATCCACGTTGTAGCACACATCAATACTTTATTCCTTTTTATTGCCAAATGATATGCTGTTGTATGAATATATCACATTTTGTATCCACTCATCAGTTGGTGGACATTTGAGTTGCTTCCACATTTTGGCTACTATGAATTTGTGCTATGAACATTCATATACAAGTTTCTATGTAGACATAAGTTTTTCATTTTTATTGAGTATATACCTAGGAGTGGAATTAATGGGTTATATGGTAGCTGTATGCTTAGCATATTGAGGAACTGCCAAACTGTACTCCACAGTGGCTGTACCATTTTACATCCCCACTAGCAATGTATAAATGTTCCAGTTTCTCCATAGGCTCGCCAGCACTTGCTATGGTCTGTCTTGGATTCTAGCCATCCTAGTGGGCGTGAAGTGATACCTCAACGTGGTTTAGGTTGGCATTTCCCTGGTGGCTAATGGCGAGAACCTTTTCACATGCTTATTGGCCATCTGTGTATCTTTTTTGGAGAAATAGCTACTCCAATCTGTATTCATCTCCTAGGGTTGCTGTAAAACACATTCCACGAAGCAGCTTAAAACAACAGAAACCTCTTCTCACAGTTCTGGAGGCTAGAAGTCCAAAATCAAAGTGTTCTGTTAGTTCTGGTGCTGCCGGCAATCCTTGGTATTCCTTGGCTTGTGGAGGAATCTCTCCGGTCCCTGTCTCGGTCATTACACGGTGTTCTTCCTGTGTGCCTCTCTCTGTGTCTCTTGTCCTCTTCTTAGAAGAACACCAGTCATATTGATTTAAAAGCCCACCCTACTCCAGTATAACTTCTTAACTAATTACATCTGTAATGACCCTATTTCTAAGTAAGGTGACATTCATAGGAACCAGAGGTTAGGGCTTGACTATATTTTGGGGGCAGGGGGTGGATATAATTCAACCCACAGCAAGTGTTTCATCATGAAAGGGTGTTGGATTTTGTCAAAGGCTTTTTCTGTGCCTACTGATATCCTGCGGTTTTGTCCTTTATCCTATTAATGTGGTTTATTACATTTATTGATTTGTATATGTTGAACCACACTTGCATTCCTGGGATAAATCCCACTTGGTTATGGTCTATAAACCTTGTAATAAGCTGCTGGATTCAGTTTGATAATATTTTGTTGTAGATTTTTGCTTCTGTATTCACAAGGGATATTAGTCTGTAGTTCTCATTTCTTGTGATGTCTTTGTCTGATTTTAGTGTCAAGGTAAAACTGGTCTCACTGAATGAGTTTGGAAATGTTCCCTCCTCTTCTATTTTTTGGAAGTTTGTGAAGGACTGCTCATTCATTAAACATTTTGCAGAATTAACCAGTGAAGCCATCTGGTCTTGAGTTTTGTGGAAAGTTTTAACATTACTAATTCAATCTCTTTATTTGTTATAGGTCTATTTAGATTTTTAAGTTCTTCTCAAGTGAGTTTTTGTAGTTTATGTCTGTTTAGGAATTTGTCCACTTAATCTAAGTTATCTAACGTGTTGACATATAATGATCCATAATATTCTCTTATAATCCTCCCCCACCCACCTTTTTTTGGAGACTGGGTCTCATTCTGTTGCCCAGGCTGGAATGCAAAGGTGTGAACATGGCTCACAGCAGCCTCAACCTCCCAAGTGATACTCTCACCTCAGCCTCCTGGGTAGCTGGGACCATAGGCGTGTGCCACCATGCCTGGCTAATTTTTTTTTTTTTTTTAAGATGGAGTCTCGCTCTGTCACCCAGGCTGAAGTGCAGTGACACGATAGCTCACTGCAACCTCCGCCTCCTAGGTTCAAGCAATTCTCCTGCCTCAGCCTCTTGAGTAGCTGGAATTACAGGTACCTGCCACCACACCCAGCTAATTTTGTATTTTTAGTAGAGACGAGGTTTCGCCATGTTGGCCAAGCTGGTCTTGAACTCCTGACCTCAAGTGATCTGCCCACCTCGGCCTCCCAAAGTGCTGGGATTACAGGCGTGAGCCACCGCGCCTGGCCGCCTGGCTAGTTTTTTGTGGAGATAGCATTTCGCCATTGCCCAGGTTGGTCTTAAACTCCTGGGTTCAAGCAATCTGCCTGCCTTGGCCTCCCAAAGTGTTGGGATTACAGGTATGAGCCACTGCATCCAGGCCTTTTTATTTCTATAAAGTCAGTAGTAATGTGCCTTATTTCATGCCTAATTTTAGTAATATGAGTCTTCTCTATTTTTTCTTAGTCAATCTAGCTAAGGATTTATCAATTTTGCTGATCTGTCCAAGAAACAACTTTTGTTTTTGTTTATTTTCAGACATGTCTTTGATTCAGTATTTGATATATTACGAGGGAAATATATGATCCATTTTAGAAAGAGTTCCTTAGAAAATAATTAGAACATGTTTAAATTTGGTGTTTTTCTAAGTGAACTTCAGTTCTCTGGAAAACTAACCAAAGTGGAAGAGCTGACAATAGCTAGGCAAATGGAGTTACTGTGAATAGTGGGTTTTCATTCTCATATTCTTTCTCTCCCTCCTCCCACTCCACCCTGAGCTAGATAAGCCTTTAAAAATAAAACTCAGCCAGGCATGGTTGCTCACACCTATAATCCCAGCACACTGGGAGGCCTAGGTGGGCGAATCACTTGAGGTCAGGAGTTTGAGACCAGCCTGGTCAACATGGTGAAACCCTGCCTCTACTAAAAATACAGAAATTAGCCAGGTGTAGTCGGCGGGGGGGGGGGGGGGGGGGCACCAGTAGTCCCAGCTATTCATGTGGCTGAGGCAGGAGAATCACTTGAATCCGAAAGGCGGAGGTTACAGTAAGCTGAGATGGCGCCACTGCACTTCGGCCTGGGCAACAGAGTGAGACCCTGTCTCACAAAATAAAAATAAAATAAAATAATAAATAAATTAAATAAATAAAACTCAACTAAATACAAAGATCTCATAAAAAATAAAGGCCAGAGTTTCAGCCTCATATACTCCCAGGAGATGGTAAATGGTAATCAGTGATCCTTTCACATTGTGAGAAGCCTCACTCCCCATGAGCGTGGCACAGGGATGCAGCCCAGCTGTGAGACATCCTCTTCACATGCCCCAGACCCCTTGCCCAGCTCTGAAGACACCAGAGCTAACAACCGTCTCCCCTGCTGTTCCCCAGCTCCTCCTTCACTCAGAACATTCACAGTCCGCAAACATTTACTGAGAATTTTAGGAAGGACCTAGCATGATGTTGGCCATACTACTGCCCTTTGAGAAAAAGGTATATGAGTGGGATAAAAGCATGTCAAAAATATAAAAGAAGCAGAGGAATGAACAGTTTTCTACTGGACTGGGATGAGGTAAGAGCTGGAATTTTGTACGGCCAAGACCCCGCCTTGGGTGTGTAGCTCCTACCTGAGATCCGAGTGGGCCCGAATCTTCTGGACCTTAATGTCTGAGTCCAGCACATTCAGCAGCACAGCCAGCTGCCTCACAAGGGTGTCCTTCCGCTGCTCTGTCAGCTGCCCAACACCAACCTGCAGGGTCAGCTCCACCAGGCCACTCTTCCTAGGGTCTGGGGAAAGAGAAGATACAGGATTTGCACTTGGACATTTGCACAGGCTTTAGAGTATAAGGAGCGAGGTTTCTATAGGAGCTCAAAATTACTCCTATGCCATTTCTACATTTGAGTTGTAGGACTCAGGTAAATTCTTCTAAACACCGCAGAGGCCACTATCTGGAAGTACTTTCCCTTGTTTTATCCCAGTTTGTTGTTTATAATTTTTTTCCAGAAGATAGTCGGGTGTACCTAATTAGCCTCTGGGCTAACTGAAAATTTCAGCCTCTTCCACATTGTCCCCAGGACCAGAAAGAATTTTGCTTCCAAGTGCCATGGGCACTTCCCAGTCCAGTTTATGCTGAGGTTGTTACAGTCACTTCACTGGAACTGCCTCCCTCTGTGCCCTGGTATTGAGGCCCTTGGGTCCGCTTCACATTAAGTCTTTGTCTTCTGGCAGGAAAACAAACATGAAAAGAAAATCTAGTTGCCAGATAACATTCTCTTTTAAAGAGTGATGAGGCTGGATCTATCTGGGGATACACAACAAGGTGTAAGAGACATCCTCAAAGTGGGTCCAGCCAAGAGCTGGAGCCAGCCACAGGAGGCCTCCCACACTGGTCACATCTGTCAGCGTAAAGACCCCAAAGGCTGACCAGCCAGAGCCTGCATGGCCAGCTCCAGGGCCCAGGAACTCACCTGGCTGCACTTCCACAGTGGCAGTGTCTGTGTCCGAGGCCCCCTGACTGTCGGTGACTTGCAAGTGGAAAGTGTACACCCCCTCCACCAGATTCGTAAGCCGCAGAGCCGCGCTGTGGTCGGAGCCATCGATGACATCCTGCGAAAGAACATGGATCACAGGGCAGCTGTCAATCCTCGGGTCCCAATTTCTGGGCTTCTGTTGATCCTAAACCTCAGTGTCCCATCTTTTTAATACAGGCGTGACTTTAAGAGGGAGGCTGCAGGGGAATGAGGCTGGCGGGATAGCTGAAGACAGGAGAAATCCTCAGCATCTCTTCCCCAAAAAGCACCGGGGGGGCACATCCTCAGACAGTATTTCCTGAACTGAGTTTACCAAGCACTTTCCAGGAATTACCAAATAATTAATTGTATCCAACAAAGGGAAAGACCATTTGAATTAGGGCAAGGACCCTGAGAACAAAGCACAGGTTTTCTGGGTCTTATTTTCAAACATAGCTTTACAAAACTCTCATCTTGAATTCCCTCATAATGTATCATCATGTTCACCTGAAATAACCCAAGACCCTGTGTAGCATCCTCTGTTCTGTGTGCTTCTAAGCTCCAAAGAATGAGAGAAGAACCTCCCAGACTCCTGCTAATAGAAGGGGTGATAACGAATACGTGCTCTGAACAGAGACTCACTGTTGTTACATTTAGAGGCTAATCCCCCATCTAGTTGAATAGTGTTAATTCTAGAAGTGCTTAGAAAGTATAAAGCATTTGGCTGGGCACGGTGGCTCACGCCTGTAATCCCAGCACTTTGGGAGGCCGAGGTGGGCGCATCACGAGGTCAGGAGATCGAGACCATCCTGGCTAACAAGGTAAAACCCCATCTCTACTAAAACTACAATACAAAAAAATTAGCCAGGCGTGGTGACGGGCACCTGTAGTCCCAGCTACTCGGGAGGCTGAGGCAGGAGAATGGCTTGAACCTGGGAGGCGGAGCTTGCAGTGAGCCGAGATTGCGCCACTGAACTCCAGCCTGGGCGACAGAGTGAGACTCCGAATCAAAAAAAAAAAAAAAAGTATAAAGCATTTTCATTTCGTTCCCTGTGACCACTCCTTAGTACGTCTCCAAGAGTAAATCTGTATCTCTCCAGTCCTTAGAAATGGCAGGAATGAAGACGTACATACATTTATGTCCTAAGAGGCAGAGTGATCTAATGAGGGTAAAATGCCTGCCAGGAGCTAAAAACCTAGGTGTGTCTAGTTTGATTAAAAGTGGATTAGTTAAGGCTGGGCGAGGTGGCTCACACCTGTAATCCCAGCACTTTGGGAGGCTGAAGCGGGCAGATCACGAGGTCAAGAGATCAAGACCATTCTGGCCAACATGGTGAAACCCCGTCTCTACTAAAACTACAAAAATTAGCTGGACGTGGTGGCACGTGCCTGTAGTCCCAGCTACGGAGGAGGCTGAGGCAGGAGAATAGCTTGAACTCGGGCAGCGGAGGTTGCAGTGAGCTGAGATCGCGCCACTGCACTACAGCCTGGGTGATAGAGTGAGACTCCATCTCAAAAAAAAAAAAAAAAGAAAAAAAGAAATGGATTAGCTAACCTTGGCCAAGTCACTTCTCATCTCTGCATTTCGCCTTCTGCATCTATAAAATGTAAATAGCAATCCCTGATCTATTGACTCATCTGGTACAATATGAGGAACAGAAAAGAATCCACTTGGACCAAAATAGGAAGGATGGAAAAGCATCCTGCTGGAAGACTTGACCTCAAAGTCCTTCCAAGCTATGGTTTTCTGCCCCATCCAAAGTCTGTTCAGGAAAATTCGGAAAGGATTTCAGCTTTTGGCTAAATCTCAAAGCAGCATACTGCCTCCAGCCTTCAGAACATTCAAATGTAGAAGCATAAGCACCTTACAGGGAACATGGAAAGAAACATGAGGTCATTATAGAGACACTGCTGTGGACTGAACTGTGTCCTTCTCAAACTCCTGTGTTGAAGTCCTAACCCCATACGACTGTATCTAGAAATAGGACCTATAAGGAAGTAGTTAAGGTTAATTGAGGTCATAAGGGTAGGCCCCTGATCCAATAGGATTAGTGTCCTTATAAGAAGAGACACCAGAGTGCTCTCTCTTCCCCTGTTATGGGAGGACATGGTAAGAAGGCAGCTGTCTGCAAGCCAGGAAGAAAGACCTCACCGGGAACCGAATTAGCCAGCAACTTGAGCCTGTCTTCCCAGCCTCCATAATGGAGACAAAATAAAGTTCTGTTGTTTAAGCCTCCTTATACTTATATCCTTAGAATATACTGTGATATACTGTTTGCAGCCCAAGCTGACTAATGCAGATGTAATGATAAGTGGTCTAGGAGCAATTCTCTCTCAGTACTCACTCCAGCTGCTGGACTCTGGCCATCCCGGATCCACAGATAGGACACAATTCCTTGGTCATCAGTAGACCTTGAACCATCCAAAGTAATGGAATTATTGGGAAGCACAAGAACATGTCTGCCACCAGCCCGGGCTCTGGGAGGACTATTATTTTCTAAGTCAAATATAGCAAAAATGAAAGCAAAGAGATTGATTTAAAACACCAGTGACAGAAGAAGTGTGTCATAAAACATCCACAACTCTTCCACCTTGCAGATACAGTATGTAGAATTAAAATATCCAAAAAGGCATTTTTTTTCCCAAATGCATATAAGATACAGACTTCCTTAAAGCTCCATTTGTACTTAGTTAGCTATAATTTGGGATGAAAAAGGTAAAGCAGGTGGCAGGCTATACACTGGGAATTTTTCTAATATTGTTATACTTTTTCTGTCCTTGAAAAATAGAAACACTGATTTTACCAACATTTAGGGTATTGAAAGCGGCAATATTTTGTTTTAAAATATACTCTGGGTCATTTTGTACTGGTCCACACTATCTGGCCAGAAATATTTCCACTTCAAGAACTGCCAAATCTTGACTCTCTAACATTAAAAAAAAAAAAAAAAAAGAGTAAAAAGTAGGCTGGGTGCAGTGGCTCACATCTGTAATCCCAGCACTTTAGGAGGCCAAAGCAGGAGAATCACTTGAGACCAGGAGTTTGAGACCAGCCGGGGCAACACAAGTCTCCATCTCTACGAAAAATTAAAATAATAACAATGATAATTAGGCCCTCCTCTGACTAGGTGTTAAATATAAATGAGGCAATGGCCAGGCATGGTGGCTCATAACTGTAATCCCAACACTTGGGGAAGCTAAGGCAGGATGAGTGCTTGAAGCCAGAAGTTCAAGACCAGCCTGGGTAGCAAGACCTGTCTCCACACACACAAAAAATTAAAAATCAGCTGGGCATGGTGACACACACCTGTAGACCTAGCTACTCAAGAAGCTGAGGTGAGAGAATCACTTGAGATCAGGAGTTTGAGGCTGCAATGAGCTATGATCACAGCACTGTACTCCAGTCCGAGCAACAGGGTGAGACCCTGTGTCTATTTTAAAAATAAAAAAATGAGGCAATGTAAAAGCCATTTCTGATGTAATAGCTTCAGAAAAGAGGGGCCAGGGAGCACTAACAAGACTGGGGTACAGTGGGGAGATCATAATAAGACACAGCCTCTATGTGGAGATGAGGCTGCTGTGAGGCAAATCCTGCTTGTCCAGAAGGGGCTCTGGGACCCAGCCTGATCCCTCCCAATTTCCCCTTAGAAACAAGTCAAGACGCCTGTTCAGACTATTCTATTTTTATGCATGGTTGAAAATATCTACAATAAAATCTTTTTAAAAATCCAAATCTATATCACTTTGCTGTTAAAGTTGCTTCAGCCTCTCCCAGCTGCCCAAAGTCCAAACCCCTAGGCATGGCCTGTGGCACATATAACCCTCCATGGCAGAGCCTGTGCCTCAGGCTGCAGCCACTCTCCCAGCGTCCCACACTCTTGCCATTCTACAATGCTTGAACCTTTCCATCCAGCCAGGCTCTTATACTCCTCTGCACTTCAACACGTAGTAATCATCCATTCACTAATTCATTCAACACCTCTGATTTGCCTTGAGTCTAGCACTCTGCTATACTGAGGATACAGAGATGTCTGAAGCAAAGGCACTCAGGCAGTTCACAGTCAAATGGGAAGACAGACAAGGAGACAAGTACCTAAAGCAGTACTGCACTAGTCTAGACCACAGATTTCACATTAAGAAACGATATGGAATTTGAAAACATCTGTTTTCTTGAATTTCCAAGGAATAAAGGAAAAAAAGCATAATGGTGTCATTTGGACGTGGGTCTTTCGTTACTAGTAGTCGCAGAAGAGTGAAGTCATAAGATATGGTCCACAAACAAAAGGAAATGTCTGCTTGCAGAGGGCGACTGAGAAACAGCTAACATGAATAGAAGAAAGTTGGCTTTTTTTCTCCCAGGCAGGGTTCGGCATCTGCGGTGAACAAATAAGCAAACACCAACATCTCTGAATAGTCATGGCCTGGCTGAGGGTCCTGCAGACTCGAAAGAGGAGCAGGCCCAGCCCTGTCCACCTCAGACCCACTCACCCTTCTTCACAGCCACAGTGAGGGTGGACGTGCTGCTCAGTCCCTGCTGGTCTTTCACTGTCAAACGGAAGTGGTAGGTCCCCACCTGAAGACCAGTCACAGTGGCTATTGCTTTGTCAATATTTTCCATCTCCACTGCACTGGGGCCTCTATAAAACATGGAAGTGGTTAACATAAGGGAGGGGGTATGGGATTCTGAATATGACAGGCGTGCGATTTGTGCTCTTATAAATGTTTTGTTCCAGCTATAATATATACCATTTAGAGAATTCTAAGAAAACTCCATTCATCTGTACTCTCTAGTTCAGTGTAAGAGTCACAAGCTAAAACCTATCTCAGGCAGAGTCTGCTGGATTACTTGGAAGAGAATATTCGTTCTCAATTTTTTTAAGTCAAGATGCCAGTGAAATGATCTATCCTTGGAAAATGAGCCTTAGAAATGACTCCCATTTCTTCTTTGAATAAAATTAGGTAAAATCCTCATCTATCTTTAGGGAGAGCATGGAGAAGAAGGGAATAAGCCAGATAAGCCCTCTCCTAGGAGAGAAATCACAGTATAGTCATTAAGATCAGGAGCTTGTCAAAAATACCTCAGTTTGGGTCCAAGCTCTTTCTCTTACTATCTGGGCAACCTTAGTCTGTGTGGTCTCATTAGTGTCTACAAGCCTCAGTTTCTTCAGCTTTAAATAGGAATAATATTCTTATTTATCTCTTACAAACTGATACAGGGTTCTATGAGACAGAGCATGTAAAGCTCAGAAAATGTTAGATGATATGCGTCGCCCCTTACACTGCACTTCTGGTGTCTACAGTCACTGCAGGATGGGTTGAGTGTAGACAGGATCACACGCAGGTTTCCCTGAACCTTTTCTGTCATGAGCTCGCCTCACACCAAGACAGCCCTGTTCAACTGCCCCAAGCTCTACCTCCCTCCACTGTGAATGATGTCCATCCACACTTAATGTACTCTTCAATCAATAACACCCAGCCACTTCCAGAAACGTGCTTAAATCCCGACTCCTCAAAACGCTCAAGCTGATTGTTTACTATAGATCCTCCAGAGAAGGAATAATACCAGCATTCGGCATGGGCATGAACCTAGCTCAGTGATGAGACAGACTACCTGATGTGCTCCCAGTGGTAGAATACAATGCCGTGGTCATCGCTGCTGCTGCTCCCATCCAGGGTAGCACTTTCCACTGGGAAGATCAGCTCTTTATCAGGCCCGGCCACAGCCACTGGAGGTCTATTGTTTTCTGGAATTACAGAAACAGTGTGAAAAAGTATTATCTATTTGCATTAAGTCTGCAATCCTGTGATTTCTTGATTTAAGTACATTACTCATCTTCAGACCACGCAGCCACTAGAGTATGCAGCATGCTTTGGAATCCTGGAGTGAAGCACTTTAGCCTTCTAGCTGATCCAGGAGTTGAACAGTCCAAGTTCAAGACTGCCATTACAGGCAGCCAAGAAACACTGTCTCTAATAGACACATCTTTGGTTTCTTAGGTTTAAAAGATCTTCAGTCTGCCGGGCACAGTGGCTCACGCCTGTAATCCCAGCACTTTGGGAGGCCGAGGCAGGTGGATCACGAGGTCAGGAGATTGAGACCATCCTGGCTAACATGGTGAAACCCTGTCTACTAAAAATAGAAAAAATTAGCCGGGTGTGGTGGCTGGCACCTGTAGGCCCAGCTACTTGGGAGGCTGAGGCAGGAGAATGGCATGAACCCGGGAGATGGGGCTTGCAGTGAGCCAGCCTGGGCAACAGAGCGAGACTCCATTTCAAAAAAAAGAAAAAAAAAATCTTCAGTCATAGGGTGAAAGAGAAGGAAAGGAAAGAAGGGTAGAAGGAGAGAGGGAAGAAGGGTGGGGGGAGGAAGGAAAGAGGAAAGAAGGAAGGGAGGGAGGAAGAGAGACAGAGAGGGAGGGAGGGGACAAGGGGACATCACAGAGAGGGAGGGAGGGGACATCCATGTGAAGAGACCTGCTTTATCAGGTAGGGCTTACTTCCTTTTGTCTCTGTAGCCTCAGTGCTAACACAGTGCCTGGTAAATAGTAAATGTTCAAAACATTTTAAATTAAATGTTAAACGAAAAGTAAAAGATATAAAGTATTGCTGATATTGGCAGGGCGTGGTAGCTCACGCCTGTAATCCCAGCACTTTGGGAGGCCGAGGCAGGCAGATCACTTGAGGCC
Source organism: Pongo pygmaeus (assembly GCF_028885625.2). Taxonomy (NCBI): domain Eukaryota; kingdom Metazoa; phylum Chordata; class Mammalia; order Primates; family Hominidae; genus Pongo; species Pongo pygmaeus. The sequence goes on from NC_072378.2 coordinate 24,667,188, forward strand.
AGGAGTTCGAGACCAGCCTGGCCAACATGGCGAAAGTCTGTTTCTACTAAAAATCCAAAAATTAGCCAGGCATGGTGCCACACATCTGTAATCCCAGCTATTCAGGAGGCTGAGGCGCTAGAATCATTTGAACCTGGGAGGCAGAGATTGCAGTGAGTCGAGATCATGCCACTGCACTCCAGCCTTGAAGACAGAGTGACACTCTGTCTCGAGGAAAAAAACAAAGTATTGCTAATATTGATATAAACAGATAAAATATCTGTTAACAAAAAAAGGGCCAGGTGTAGTGGCTCACACCTATAATCCCAGCACTTTGGGAGGCCAAGGGTGAGAGAACTGCTTGAGCCCAGGAGTTTGAGACCAGCCTGGGCAACAGAGTGAGACCCAGTCTCACAAAAAAAAAAAAAAAAAAAGTCATGTAGTCAAAAGCTATGGCAGCCATTACCCAAAGTTTGGACCACGCCACAGCCCCCATGATCCTACTCACTACAGAACAGGGGTTTGTTTCCCTTCGCCGTAGGATAGAGTACTTGGGTGACCATCCATTTCCAAAGCCCTTTAGGATGGAGTCCCCGGCTCTCCTGGGGTCATCTATTGTCACTCCAGTCCCTGCCCACCCTCCCCGCCACCTCCCATTCCCACATCCCTACCTCTTTTTCTCTCTCTCCAACCACAGTAATTCCTTTTAAATCTTTGAATGTACCAGACTCTCTTCTTTGGCCCTCACACATACCGTTCCCTCTCCCTAAGAACTCTTCCTCTTCCCCTGTGCTGCCCATCCCTTCCATTCTTCACCGACTGTGACTTGTGCTTCAACACTGAGCTCATGTACGAGCTCTTTGCAGATGCATCTCACCCAGGTGAGTGCTCTTTCTTTGGGGTCCTGTAGCACCCTGCAGTTATTTTAGTAAAGCGCCAATCACAGAGTTTTATGTGAACTTCTCCATAAGCCCTGCAAGGGCAGAGATCAAGTCTATCTTGTTTAATTCCACATCCCAGGGTCTAACTAATAGAACTTTTTATGTATTAGCGGCATAAATAAATAAGTTGTCTATAGGTTGAGTATAGTCTCATTGCCAGGAACTGGATAGAGGTTCTGGGACTAACAGGAAAAGTTCTAAGGCAAAGACCATTATCAAACAAAGGTATAGCTACCTTTAAGGTTATTTAACTCAGGAGGTAGGCAGAGCCCTGGGTTTTCATGAAACTATTAATGAACAGTGACACTGAACTGGAACGTGTTCCCCAATGTCTGGCTACATCTGAGTGTCAAGCCACACATAAGAACCAGCCCCTTCAAGATCCCCTGGAGCTCTCTAGAGCAGAGTGGGGCATGTGTGGAAGCATCCGCAAGGCAAATCGGAGCCCACAAGCAGTGCTGTGGATGGCTCTCATTTCATCCTTCATGCCATAGTTTACAGACAGTCAAGGCAAGATTTAGAACCTTGAAATGAAATTAGTTTTATATGGAGCTTTGGCACCCACAGGCTGGTACCACCAAGCGTGGCATCTCCAAACCCCAGAAGCCCAGCTATCATTTCTGCTTTAATCTCTGAGGCCAAATCTCTTTCTCCTCCACCTACCAGGCTGGACGATCACAGTCACCACAGCAGTAGACTGTTGCCTTGAAGAATCTGTCACCTTCAGCTGAAATGTATAATCTCCTTCCTGCATTGCAGATAAATGAAGGTACGGCGTCTGTACTCCCTAAGTAATAGCAAATACAAAAATAAAACCAAAACAAAAAAAAAAAAGTAAAGAAGCACAAGTAAATAGTATGACAGAATGAAAAACTAACAATTTTACCTAATACAGAGATCTTGCTCAAAAAAAGAAATGTGTTTGGCCAGTCACGGTGGTTCACATCTGTAATCCCAGCACTTTAGGAGGCCAAGGCAGGCGGATCACTTGAGGTCAGGAGTTCGAGACCAGCCTGGCCAACATGGTGGAACCCCGTCTCTACTAAAAATAAAAATAAAAAAATCAGCCAGGCATGATGGCAGGCACCTGCAATCCCAGCTACTTAAGAGGCTGAGGCACGAGAATCACTTGGAACGCGGGAGAGGGAGGTTGCAGTGGGCTGAGATTGCACCACTGCACTGCAGCCTGGGTGACAGAAAAAAGAAAAAAATACGTTGGTCCCCAGGAAAGTGCAACTGAAAGTCTACTGTGCATCCTCATACACCATTAAAGGAGTGTAAACTACTATAGCCTTTTTGGAAGCCAATCTGAAAACAGCTATTAAAATATTAAATAAGCACATACTCCAACCCAGTAATTCGACTTGTTAGTATCTACCCCAGAGAAATGCACAAGGATACTCGTCCATGGATGTTGACTGAAGCACAGTCTATCACAGCAAAACGTGGAAACAATCTACACATCCATCAACAGGAGGATGGTCAAACACACTACGATACACTGTGGAATGCTAGTTTAAAAGAAAGAAGTTTAAAATCATGAGGCAGGTTTATAAGTACTAAAATGGAAAATGTCAAAGACATATTAAGCAAAAAAAAAGAAAGTTGGGTCGCATTCAAAAGCAAACAGTAAAAAATCTTTTAAAGAAATTCACACAAAAAAGAAATTTGTGGAACAATGCATACAATGTGAAAGGTATTGCTACATGTACATACACACACTTACACAGACACATGCAAAAGATTCTGGAAGTGTATACATTAAACTGATAAAAGTAATTATTTCCAATAAGGACACTTGGATGACAGTGGAGATCAATTTATTTGAACTTATTTTAGCAGAATTTGAGTTCTTTTTTTTTTTTTTAACCACAAGAGGCAATTCATGTATTACTTTTGTAATCAAAAATAATTTTTTGGCCAGGTGCAGTGGCTCATGCCTGTAATCCCAGCACTTTGGGAGGCCACGGTGGGTGGATCATGAAGTCAGGAGTTCAAGACCAGCCTGGCCAAAATGGTGAAACCCCGTCTCTACTAAAAATACAAAAATTATTCAGGCGTGGTGGCAGGCACCTGTAATCCCAGCTACTTGGGAGGCTGAGGCAGAAGAATCGCTTGAACTCGGGGGGTGGAGGTTGCAGTGAGCCAAGATCGTCCCACTGCACTCCAGCCTGGACCACAGAGTGAGACTCTGTCTCAAAAAAGAAAAAATAAATAATAATAATAACAACTTTTTGCCAGGTGTGGTGGCTCATGCCTGTGATCCTAGCACTTAGGGAGGCCAAGGCGAGAGGATTGCTTGAGCCCAGGAGTTCGAGATCAGCCTGGGCAACATGGCGAAACCCCGTCTTCACAAAAAAAAAAAATTAGCCAGGTGTGGTGGTGTGTGCCTGTGGTCCTAGCTACTCGGGAGGCTGAGATGGGAGGATCTTTTGAGCCCAGGAGATCAAGGCTACGGTGAGCTATAGTCGCATCACTGCACTCCAGCCTGGGTGACAGAGTGAGACCCTGTTTCAAAATAAATAAATAATATAATTTTGTAAAACTCTAAGTCAACCTAAGTTTTTACAAAGTCATTTTTCAACTGAGTATGCAATAGCTACACTTGGTGACTCCAGGTTAATACCCTTTCTTTTTTGTCATTGGTAATAGTTTCAATTATTGCTTATGTTTGAAGTTCATGGCATCATGAAAAGGATTTTTAAGTCTTATTACAATTTATTTACTTTTATAGATCCCAAGATTGTCTAAAGATAAATGTTTCTATGTGTATTTTTTAAGGTTTTAATGGAAAATTTAAAAAGAAAATTGCTACAAGATCAATTGTGCTTGTACCAGGGGAACTTCTGAAATTTGAAATGCACACTTTTAAGAACTTTTGAAAAAAAAAATACTTTTCCCTACTTTGACTAAATAAGGCAAAGCACCTTTCTCTGAAAAGTTCAACAGGGAAAGTATAATTTCCCAAGAGTTGCCTCCAAACTGATCTGGTACGAGAATGCTTCTGCACGCAATGGAAGGGAATGTTGTGGCAAATGGGAACTGAGCAGACTACTGTGTCTCACCGATGCCCACAAGGCAGCCAAACGTTTCAGGCAATTGCAAAGGTTTCACTTCCTTCCCCAGTAAGAACACAGCCTCAGCAGGCTGCTTGGTACAATTTTCAGACAAATATAAAAGGGTCTGATTCACAGACCTCATCTTTGTGATTGCCCCAGTTAATACCCCTTTGGACATCTTAAGAATAAGGCAATAAGGTTGTTACTACGGATATTCTTTGGGGAGAGAAGAGAGAGGGTGTCTGGCAACTGGGCTGGTGTGTAGAGGCAAGGCTCACAGTGTGGCCCAGCCCTCAGGAACTTTGGATACATGTCCAGTATGCATGGATGAATTTTGGAGTATTAGCTTTGGATGCATAATTCCTAATAATTAAGTAAAAGAAAATTAGGAAGATTTTTTTTAACCGTGAAAATACAAAATATCCCATCTTCCTGTTTTGTATCCAACCCACCTCTGAATCAGAATTCTTAACACAACAGAAGCAAACATAGCACTTGCTACAACCCCTAGGTAGAGATGGACACCACCAAGAGGGTTCTCCAAGGATATCGAGACAACTCATGGCTCTTTCAAGTTCCATAAATCTACCCAGTCACTTTTAACTCCTCATAATTGCAAGGCATATTCCAGGAACACCGGAAAGCAAAGCAGGTAAATTTCCATGGAATGTCCGATTTTATCTTAAATACTAATGAGAAATGTATCTTGGACTGGTGAGGCGAAATTTGAAGGAGAAAAGGAAGATGGAAATGTAAGATCCTATCTTTTTTTTTTTTCATGAAACTCTCAAATAATAACATAACTTCAAAAACACCAAGCTGGTTAGCAACAAAAACAAATAGCTTTGCCAATCGCAAAAAGAAGAATAAGCAAACAGCTCACACACACAACAGAAGTTTCAAGATTATTATGTTGTTAGACAAATATACTTAAAAGATTTGAACAAATCAAAAGGTAGATACAAACAAGGCCCTAAAAAGCGACCAGTAGATGTAGACAAGATAACATGGAGTTTGTATAAACAGGAGAAACAGAATAACAAAAAAAATTCTGATAATGAGGTTTGGATTAGATTATTTCTAAGGTTTCTCCCAATACGAAAACACTTCTCTAACAGATGTGAGACTTTTCCCAAACTGATCTCAAGATCTAATTTTCAACACAGAGCCAATTGGTTGCTGTCCTGTGCTTATCTAAGTGGGTGAGGGGAAGGGATGTGAGCTTGGAAGATTTGTCAGCTTAGGTCCTTTTCTAATAGTTGTAGTATATCAGATAACTTTACAAAATAAATTATCTAAATTTAACTGCCTACCCCAACCAATAGCAGATAGATAGGTAGGTAGGTAAACAGACAGACAGACAGACAGACAGACAAAAGTCTGAAGGCAGGATGGAGAACTTGCCTGCATGGCCACATGCTTGCCCTCACTCCCAGGACCCAGGGACCACTCATAGAGGACAATCTGGTGATCGTCACTGCTCTGGTTTCCATTCAAAGTGATGGAGTTTTGGGGCAAAGTTATGGTGTGATTTGGTCCTGCATTAGCAACTGGTGGGTAGTCCACAGCACTGTTGACTATTAGGGCTGCAGTTGTAGAGTTAGTGGCTCCGTCCGAGTCTGTAACAGTCAACCTACGAAAAGGAGAAGAAGCCATAGTTGGAAGAATACGCCAGGCTGAGTGCAGTGACTCACGCCTGTAATCCCAACACTGTGGGAAGCTGAGGTGGGAGGACTGCTTGAGCCCAGGAGTTCTGAGACCAGCTGGGCCATAGAGTGAGACTCTGTCTCTATTTAATTTAAAAAAAAAAAAAAATAGCCGGGTGTGGTTATGCATTCCTATAGTTCTAGCTGCTTGGGAGGCTGAGGTGGGAGGATCATTTGAGCCCAGGAGGTCAAGGCTGCAGTGAGCCGATATTGCTCCACTGCGCTGCAGCTCAGGCAGCAGAACAACAGACCGTCTCAAAAAACAACCAAAAAAAAAAAAAAAAAGCAGACAAAAAAAATAATATGCCAAATCTCAAGGTAAACTTAGGTCAATTTAGTCTGCTCATGGAACAGTTCTCAGAACAGGTAAAAATATAAATTTAAGGATGAAGCAAAGATAAACACAGACTTGATATTTTTGTTTGATTTTGTTGCTGTTGACTATTTTAGTTTTAGTTCATAATATATTGATGTCAGAGTTTCACCTTTATGGATTTCTGACTAGCTTTTGAGATGCTGGGTGAAGAAACCGTCCTCACCCAACATAGATGCCACTCTCTTAACGGAGACTAAAAATGGATCGGGTTTAAGTTCTGCCTTCAGATTGAGCATGCAGAGACAGCAAATCACTCCTGAATTTTCAGCTACAAAGCTTTTTACTTTTTAATCCTTTTCTAGAGGACTTATAAATAATTATGTTTTCAGGATACTCTTTGCAAAGCAGTGTTAGGATTAAGCACTTTCAAATGCAAACCAATGCTCAACCTCTGCAAACAAAAAAGAGAAATGCATTAACCTTCCTGCACTAAACTGATTCCTAATGTGGTCCTGAGGACAGTGAATTCACAAATGGGTCACTTCATCCTTCTACGTTAAAGATGGTGGTGGGAGCAGTGATGAGTGCTAAATAATATCAATAGGCATATGACAATGAAGCTGTGGCAAGAATGCAGGCCTTCCTTGCAGGGAAAAGACATGTGGGGGGCACCTGTGCATTGTGAGCTTCCTTCCACACTATCCCTCATACTCCACACAACCAAGATCCAACTTCTACTTCCGGCTCTGACAGCAAACCAAACATCTAAAGTCCTTCCTTCTCAACCAGGCTGAGTCAGGACACTTTCTGGGCCTGTTAGGAAATTTCTTCCTGGGTTAGCAGCAGTAACCTGCTCCAATCAGATGGTAAAGCGTAATTAAATACAAATGAATTAAACGAATCTCATAAAGTACCTTTCACTATATATAAATTTTACTCCAATAAATAAATAAAGTTCATATTAATTGATGAGGATATCAGAGTCTCCAGCGGCATCCAACCAAAACCCCCATGAAAGCCAAATCTCTTTTGATCAAAATAAGAAGTGCAGTGTTTTATACGCATTAATTTAAAGAAACAGTCAAAATGTAAGTAGCAGGCAGCATAATAAAGGCAGGGACCCACTTGCCTGAAACTATAGTTACCAGGATCAAGGTTAGACAAGCGTAAGACGGGAGAGTCAACTGAAGTCTTCTCTTCTATGAAGGGCCCCTTTATTTCTTCCCAGTGATAACTCACTATTTCAGTATCATCTGTACTTTCTACAAGATTAAGAAATAAAGACAAGAATGAAATACAAGAAGAGGAAGACATAAGTTTTATACTTTAATTACTGCATATTTAAATTCATTTTTATATGAAATTATGTACTTGCCTAGATCTCAATGGATATATACTGTATTAGAAGGAGATTCTTTCCTACTCCCGAAATTATATCACTATTTTTCTCCTGGATTTCCACCAGATTTGAATAAGGCTGTTCCCACTCAGTTGAATATTTAAGAAGCACAGTGACAGATGCTTTTCCTTTTAAAAAATGGGAGTCAACAAAATGCAGCACATGGAAATGCTACTTCTGCTCACCTCAGCTACAGCATGAGAGCTTCTACTGATCATTTTAAATAGGCACCTGAGCTGACAGGCTCAAAAAGACTTGAGTTGCCTTTCTACAACTTACAAAACATCTTTTACTACCTTAATTATTAAGGGCTAAATCCAGAGAAAGATCACATCCTTACATGAAAATTTTCTATTTCTACTTTAAAAGAGAACAAACATAATGTGCCATGCAGATTCATAGAAATTTAGACCTGGAAAGGGGCTAGTTTCATCTAATTCATTTACGGAAAGAACAAGTTCATGTGACAGATTAATAATCCTTAACAGTTTCCTGTAAATAAGCCATACTGAATTAGAGGAATCAAAATGTGACCTATTTGCTCATGTAAATATTTCCATTTAAAATATGCATTATTTTCATGTTGCTAAGATGGAAATATGGACTATTTTTGAATAGATGCAAATGGTCATGTCAATGTGATCTCTGTAAATTTGCAGGCTTGCAAGATAGAGCGGCTTTAATGGCTAACAAGTATTCTTCTCCCAACAACCAAGGCAACCGTTCTTCACTCTCTAAAGGATTTGGTATTAGCTTTGTGATTAAATGTGCATAAAATGCAATTACCTGTTAAATTGATAAGGTTGAACCTAGTCAAACACAGGATGTTTTCAACCTATTCTTATTTACATGGACACTTGTAGTTACACAGGGGCCCCTTCCACATATACTCCCATAGAAGAAACGATCTCGGAACGAATTAAAAGAACCACCATGCTCCCTCACTGAAGACATCCCTTCTAAGAGTTCTTAAAAGTGATTTTCCCATCTGGTGGGGGGCACCCCTCCTCCCAAGTCAGGTCACGGGAGCTCTTCTATATAAAGATATACATATGTATATATATACATATGTGTGAAGTGATTTTCCAACTGCTAACCATATATACCACACCAGAAGGAGATTCTTCAATAATTGCTCTAATTCCCTATCAAATGTCCAGACCCTAAAGAACTTTCTAATAGAATAGACAAAAGGTGAAGGGAAAATAAGCACAGGATAGAGGAGCTAAAGGAACTAAAGAAGACATAAAACTAAAGAAGGAGGTGATCATTTATCAAAGTAACAGCCCGTAAGTCCTCCCAGCTTTGATGCAGAGCACCCATTACATTTTGTAGCATGTAGAGAAAAAAGAAATCCCTAAACTATCACAGGATACACACGGCTGCCATCAATGAGGGCTGACATCAAAGGCAAAGTGAGCTCTTGCAGTTGGGGAGAAACAACTGCTACAGGTGGCAGGTTGACTCTTCTGGCTGTAACAGAAAAAAAAAAGGACAGTGGCTGAGCCCATGTTGTGCATGCGTATGTCATTACCCACATAAAATCATCTACTTTAAAAAATTAATTATAAATGTCCTGTTGAGAAGGTGTTTATCCTACAGGCCTCAACTATGGAGAGCACTTTTTAAAGTCTGGAGTCTCTCTATGAATTTCAGGAGCTTGTCTGGACATTTACACTTTTGTTTGTAAGCCCAGGCTCAGTGAAGATGTACAATAACCAAGGGGCTCATCACAGAATGTGAGCAGTAATTACAGAGCAGGAGCAAGGGATTACAGTTCCAGCTCCTCAGATTGAGTGGATCTTATATCTCTGACTGAAGGCAACTCCCCACCAACCATGCTTCAGTTGTGATAATAACCAGACAGAATATGCAAAAGATAGAGCTGTCAGGCCCTCAGGATGGGCTGAAGTGGGTACAAGGGAGGTTCACCTTGATTGGGTAGGTTGTGCCCTCAGCACAGGTGAGGGGCCGGTGGAGGCTGAAAGCCAGCCCATGTTCTACTCACCAAGCCAGGGCTGTGCCCACCCAGCCCAAGAACCACCTGTTTCTATTTCACATGAATGCACTGACCGATGGGCACACATTTTCCCCTGACCTCTTGGTTGCTCAGCCGAATGTATTTAACATGCCCCTGCTTCGAAGGTAAAGCTGAATCATGGAGAGTGGAGGTAGAAGTTAGAGTGGATGGCGTAAATGTCAGATAGAGGGGGCTAAGGTAGATTTGCCACCATTCAAGAGCAGCCAGAAAAACCTTGTCAAGCAAGTACAAAGTGTTATGCAAACGGTAGAAAAAAAAAACCAAAAATATAATCTTTGCATGTTTTCTCTACAATGGAGCCTAATACAAAATAGATTTTCTCTCTCTAGGTAGATAGGTAGATAGATATAGAGTCATCCAGGCACCAAAAATTGAGATAAATATGTACAACAGGAGGCCATTCTCTTACACCGGCTTACCAGGCTTAACAGTGACATTGACAAATCCTTCTCCAAAGGCATTTTCACTAGAAACAGCGACTTTGAAGACATAAAGTCCGACGGACAACTGTAACATAAAGAAAAGTTATACAGTTCAACATGCAAGACATGATGGGTCCACTACGTAGAAAAAGCTAAAACGTCCCAGAAGCCACACTCCTAAAGTCAGCATAGAGAAGGGGCTCAGGAGAGAGTCTCATTTGGATCTGTCAAGAAGCTGCCACATGTGTGAAGCCTGAATTCTGGAACACTGAGGATCACCGAGGCAGGCCTTTAGCTTTGCTACAGAGGGCTTCACAGAGGCCTAGGTGAGATGGACCAGCAGAGGGCAGCAGTTCTCAAACGTGTGTATGGAACCACGCCTTTTTACCACCTAGCTCTGGTGCGTTGGTTGCCGGTGGTCTGGATGCCACACTTTGAGAAACAGAGCTCCATGACATGAGGGTGATGCAAGTCTGTGTTGTACCATTAGCTGTGTGGTCCCAGGAGATGAAGTCAACATAATCATCTGGTAGGAAACTAGATCTCTAGTTGCTAAGTTGGTTTATATATCCTTCTAGGCCAGAAAGAGGGCATGTTTCTTGTGAGTGCTTGCATCATAGAGCAAAATGTGATAGGGCAATTTGTGACCTGGAATGGAATTATTGGCAACTCTAGAGATGTGCTGGATTGAGAACCAGAGATAAGTAGAATGTCCTTAATGCTGCAAGGAGAGCAAGAGTTAGAACAGGTTTTTAACCTCTCTGCAATGCTTGTGGGACAACCAGGCTCTTTTCCCCAAACTGAGATATACCAAGTAACCCAAATAAAGAAAAGCCATCCAAAGCCTCTTAACCATCTGCCTGCTTACTTGCATGGCTGAAACTTTATTTGTTCATATCCTACTTTTGATCTTACCATGAGAAAGATGTTTGCAGCTGGGCGTGGCGGCTCACGCCTGTAATCCCAACACTTTGGGAGGCCAAGGAGGGCAGATCACTTGAGGTCAGGAATTCAAAACCAGCCTGGCCAACATGGCGAAACCCCACCTCTACTAAAAATAAAAAAAAATTAGCCGGGCGTGGTGATGCGCACCTGTAATCCCAGCTACTCGGGAGGCCGAGGCAGGAGAATCACTTGAACCCGGGAGGCAGAGGTTGCAGTGAGCTGTAATTGCACCACTGCACTCCAGCCTGGGCAACAGAGCAAGACTCTGTCTCCAAAACAAAAGAAAGACGTTTGGGTTCAGTAGCTAAGAAGGTATTAACTGAGCTCTGTGCCGTTATGCTGTGCTGTTAGACACAACCAGTCTCCAGTTACTTACTTGAGAGAGGTTAAGAGTTTGCTTGTGTCCTTGTTTTATTTCACCTTGGTAGTCTGTGGGGTGGCTTATTAAACTCCATTCATAGTTGTAGGTTGTTTCTGAGAGCAAAAAATAAATATGAGTCGTTATAAATTCTGAGAGGACACTAGATAACCTGGGCAGAGGGAAGATGACAGTCTTTAAACCACAAGTGCAGATTACCTTAGATATACTCAACTTAGCTTTCTTTTTTTTTTTAACTTATATGTATATATTTTTGTTTATTTGTTTTTATCCCCTCACTCTTGCTATCATCTTATGAACTTGACTTTCAACTATCAGCCAAGTAAAGAATAACATGTATCTTCTTAATGTAACATTTCTTTTTTTGTTATAGAAACATACATCTTACAGGAAATTTTTAAAATGTATAAAGTTAAAAAAAAAAAACCTCCCTAATTTAACCATTAGTATGTGATGAGTTTTTTCCTAGGGGGCTACATCTGACTATCCATATCAGTTTTAACATAGTATAATCCATTGTGCTTTTCTCTTTTTAACAAAAGGTAAGGAGATTTCAATTCATTTGATCTGTTGTAGGGGTTTATTTAAGGACACAAAAACAGAGTATAAACATGTCTATGTTAAGATGAAACTGTCTCCCAGCTATTAGTAGTTTTTAACTACTAATAGTAGATTTAACTACTAATATCTCCCAGATATTAGTAGTTAAAATATAAGGTACCTCATCTCGAAGGATTCAAATGCAAATGCCAAATATTATCATCTCTGTGTATAAAATTTTGACCAATATGTGGTGGAGAAAAAAATGAATTAAGGAACTAACCTGAATGAGAAATAGTCAAACACCTTAAGAATGAGTTTACCTTAAAAACAATGCATTTGACAGGCCACAGGTCCCAGGTCAAATGCTTACTGAATGGTAGAGCACTGGACAAGTAGAAGAAAGAGCATTTTGAATAAATTTTTTTGAGCAGCTAGTGTGAGGTATCCTGAGAACCTGAGAGCCGTGATTGTCAATGCCACGGTATCTGCAAACAAACCTATGGGTGCACGCCACTTCCCTCTCATCCCGGTGGAATCTTCCCAGGTTCTATGGGTTATCACAGGTCAAGAACTAGTACGTGGCAACCTCTCCTGATCTGCTTTGCATCATCAGAAATGTATGACTTTCCATCCTGACCAATTAAACGATATATACTGTATTTAATTTCCTAGATTCTTACTCCACTTGAAACTATTTCAACAAATGTTGATGCTTAAGGATAATCAAAGCCTTGTCTTCCACCTTTGTTTGTGACGTCGTGCAATGCTGTGAAAAAGAATCGGCGTTGTAAATAGCCTGTGAGGACCTGCTGAAGAAAAACACCCCAGTTCCTAGTGGTCAGGGAGGAAGGTTAAACTCTCACCTGCAGGTGGCGCTGGCGCAACAAAGGCCTTCAGTTCAACTTCATTGTCGGGTAAAGTTATAATTAGGTTATCTCCAGCCGATACCATAAGTTCTTTCACTAAAAGTTAATTAGAAATAATACATGCAATTATATAATATAATGTGTTACATTACTGCTCTACACTAGATCTGTTTTTAGTATCCACAAATTAAAATAGCATATGTTTTTGTAATAGTTCTTCATAAGATTTTAGCTAAGGAACGTTTTTCCTCCGGCTAGAAATTGAACTGTACACTATATTATAGTACAGGGTTTTAAACCACAAATATGAGTTGGCACTGTGACAAAAATAATGATCCAAACTGACTGAGCAATGTATTTATTGAGTGACAAGAGTTGCGTGAAACAGGTTTCACCCAACTGTGGATTGGGTCCATTTTCTCCCTTGCTACCAGCTTTTCTTGATGCCCTGGTGTGAGCTATTTTTAGTTATAAAAAGATTGAGTGTAATCCTAAGTGTTTCTGTCTCATTAGTCACACTCCACTCAGTTCTGATAGTAGCCTCATGAATTACTGCTAATGGCCTTGTACTTGAAACCTTTCCAAGACAAAATCCAGTCACCCTCAATATAAAAAGCCTATTTTAACTTAAGCAGCAGGAACATTAACTCTTATCAAAAGTGCTTAGCCAGCAAGTAAGCATTCAGAACAATACTTGTTTACTTTCTCTGTAACCAGATTACATTGATATATTCATAAATTCTATCGGTTTGACTCCATTGGACATTAGTTTCACTTGTAAAATATATTGTGATATGTCCAGATACTACACAGAGAAAAGCAAAGTTTAAAAAAAAAAAGAAAAAAAAAAGCTGAGTGCTCTCCAGAGGGATCAGCTGCGAGATGTCAGACAGGTTGTTCATTTAATCCACTCCCCTCCTGTCAGTCCTCAGTCCCTCGAGTGCCTCCTAGATCAGCGGCAGAGGCTCTCAGTGGCTTTGCTGGCTCCTCTCTTGTCATTTTCACTAACTCTTTATCCTGAAAGTCAGCAACTGTAGACCTAGAAGGGACATTGATCCAAACCTATCATGTTATAGATGGGGAAATTAAATCCTAGGCAAAGTTGTCCAAGGCTGTATGGTTATTAGCAATAGGTCCACCAATATTTAATTAATTTAAATGTATTTATTTCAACAAACACTTATATACCAGATTAAACTGTGCCAGGCATTGCCCCAAGGGCTTTAAAATGATCAATTCATTTAATCTTCATTACAACTGTATGCAGTAGGTTCTATTAAAACCCAAAGATCCTGGGCCAAACTCCCAGGCCAGTTTTTCTGTATACTACACAGCTTCTCTTCCACTATTATCTTTCTCTCTATGGAAGCTCAGGATCAAAGTAAGTATCAAAGTTAGAGAGAGTAATCTCCAAAATACATTGCCGATAGAAAAGCTCAGGAAACGTGACCCTTAGGTCTTGCATATTCTAATAACTTCCTTATTGGAAAATCTAATGGAAGCTTTGCAATCCTCACCACAGCCTCTGCGACACATGGAGCTTTGATACGTCTTCCCTTTTGGAACTACAGGAGACCAGAACATGCCACCCCAAAATATGATTTGTGAAAGGGAAATAAATTCAGGACCCCCAAATCACTAAGCCAAAGGGAAAAGTCAAGCTGGGAACAGTGTCAGGCAAACCTGCATCTCATTTTATTCCTAAACAAGATACCTACAAAGATTTAAAAAAAAAAGCTACATGCCTCCCTTATAATTTGCCCACAGGAAATTCCTTGTGGGCCTCAAGATCTTTGCCCTAAAACAGTTCTGTTGAATTTCACCCTGGCAATGTAAATCAATAGCTTATCTTCACAGGTGCAGGGGGTAGGGGAAAGGACAGAGCTCAGCCATCCCTCTGCTCACCTGAGACAAATGCAAATCTAATTGTTTCCTCTGCCCTATTGTTTACAAAAAAATACAGATTCACTGAGCCAGACAAGGCGTAAGTGACTATTCCTCTACCCCCTCTCGCAAGTAAATCGTGTATTCAGTGAAAGACTGATCAAAGACTCAAAAGAATGCAATATTTGTTTCTTATCTACCTATGACCTGAAAGACCCCCTTCCAGTTGTCATGCCTTTCTGGACCGAACCAATGTACATCTCACACATACTGATTGATGTCTTTATGTCTCCCCAAAATGTACAAAACCAAGGTGGCCAGGCACAGTGGCTCACACCTGTAATCCCAGTACTTTGGGAGGCCGAGGCAGGTGGATCACTTGAAGTCAGAAGTTCGAGACCAGGCTGGCCAACACAGAGAAACCCTCTCTCTATTAAAAATACAAAAATTAGCCGGGCATGGTGGTGGGTGCCTGTAATCCCAGCTACTCAGGAAGCTGAGGCAGGAGAATCTCTTGAACCTCAGAGGCAGAGGTTGCAGTGAGCCAAGGTCATGCCACTGCACTCCAGCCTGGCCACAAAGCAAGATGCTGTCTCAAAACAAACAAAAAAAAAAGCTGTACCCTGACCACCTTGGGTACATGTCATCAGGACCTCCTGAGGCTGTGTCACTGGTGAGTCCTTAACCTTGGCAAAATAAACTTTCTAAATGGATTGAGACCTGTCTCAGATACTTTTGGTTCACAGACTGTAGGAAACTAGAATATGCCATTGCAACTATAACTCTTTTATATAAGGATTATTTTGAGCTGCGTTTTTTTTTTATTTATTTATTTTTAAAGAAACAGCAGACCAAGAGGAGCTCTGAAAACAGAGTAGAAGTTACTCCTTTGTAAGGGGAATTTATATCTATAAAGGAAATCTCCATTTGTAAGGGTGTCTCTCCTTCTATACCAGGAAGAGAAGGGTGACTCCATTCCAAGAGATCCACATCCATAGAGAAGGTCCTGACAAATCTGCATAATAAACCTCACGCTTGCTTACTTTGTTTATTCTGGGCACCTTTGGCCACTTGCCTTCCCCACAATCTTCTTTCCTTGTTTTAGTTCAAGATTCTATATAAGCCAGAGTTCCAGGCTTATATAATATAAGCTTATATAATATAACAAACCTCTTTGAGATTTCCTCATTTCCCTGGGTATCTCCCACGTATAGGTAAGATGTACATGTTATAAACTTTTTTTTTTCTCTCTCTTGTTAATCTATCTTTTGTTACAGGGGTACTAGCCTAGAACTTAGAAGGGTAGATGGAAAATTATTCTGTCCTCCTCGATAGAACTCTCTCCCTCTAGTTTTCCTCTTTATCTCCCACCTCTCTGGCACAACTACCCAATCAGTTTTGCAGGCTCCTTCTGCACTTCCAGCTCCTTATATAATGATGTCCCCAAAGTTCCAGTCCTCAGGCCTCTCCTCAGCTCACCCCCCTCTCTCCTTGGATGATCTCCTATGTCCCCCGTGTCTCCAACTATCACCTCCACACTGATGACTCGTAATCCTTTATCTTCAGCCCAACTGCTCATCTAATTTTAGTTCTGTATTTTCATATGTCTTTGCGTCCTCTTCCTTCACATCCTTACATTCATTCAATCACTTATCAAATCTTTGTGAATCTGCTCCCTTCCTGTCTCCTAAATCTGGTTCCTTCCCTCCATCTCTGCAACCATTCACCACAGCCTTTTCATGGATCTTGTTGCCTCTAGTCAACTCCACACTATTCTTTTTTTTCCTTTTTTTTTTTTGTTTGAGACGGAGTCTCACTCTGTCGCCCAGGCTGGAGTGCAGTGGCGCAATCTCAGCTCACTGCAAGCTCCGCCTCCCGGGTTCACGCCATTCTCCTGCCTCAGCCTCCCAAGTAGCTGGGACTACAGGCGCCCGCCACCACGTCTGGCTAATTTTTTGTATTTTTAGTAGAGATGGGGTTTCACTGTGTTAGCCAGGTTGGTCTCGATCTCCTGACCTCATGATCACCCACCTCGGCCTCCCAAAGTGCTGGGATTACAGGCGTGAGCCACCACGCCTGGTCCCTTTTTATTCATCTTTTACTTTTTTCAAGACAGTCTTGCTCTGTTGCCCAGACTGGAGTGCAGTGGAGCGATCTTGGCTAACTGCAACCTCTGCCTCCCAGGTTCAAGCAATTCTCCTGCCTCAACCTCCCAAGTAGCTGGGATTACAGGTGTGTGCCACCACGCCCAGCTAATTTTTTTGTATTTTTAGTAGAGATGGGGTTTCACCATGTTGGCCAGGCTGGTCTCGAACTCCTGACCTTATGATCTGCTCACCTGGGTTTCCCAAAGGGCTGGGATTACAGGCGTGAGCCACTGGGCTCATCCCACACTTTCTTAATACAAATCTGATCATTTTGCTTTCCTGCTTAAAACCATTCAGGGATTCTCTATACCCACCCAGTAAAGTGCAGAATCTTTAGCACAAAATACATGATCCTTCCAGTTCTTGTCCTGCTTACCACTCCAGTTCCAGCCATACTGAATCCCTTACAGTTCTTCTGAAATGTCCCATGAGCTCTTGTACTTCTGTTTTCTTGCACAGGCGATGAATGAGAGATGATGGACAGGAAGCAGTGAGCATACTGCCTGGCACTCTGTAAGTGCTCAGTAAATACAATGATCACTATTGTTATGACACATGTTGCTCCCTCCACCTGAACGACAGACCAATGCCACTTTTGCTGGCTCACTCTATCCTAGCATCGTCTCCTCTGGAAAGGCATCCCTGGACCCTTCTAGTGGATCAGGGTGCCCCTCTGCTCCCACAGCAGCCTCTCACAGCACTTACCATATTGTATCAGAACCACCTCTTTACCTGTCAGTCTCCTCTCCTGGACTATGGAGTCCCTGAGGGAAAAGACAATGTCTTATTCATCTTTTTATTCCCAGTATGCAGCACCGTTTCTGGCACATGATAGATGCTCAAAAATGTGCCTGGAGGGAATGAGTAAACTTTAAAAGTTGTCACTGCCAAATTCTACAGCCTGTCTTCAGTACATTTCTTGAAATTGTATTTTTTAAAAGTTACCTGTCCTGGAAGCACTGGTAGGAGATATGGGTAGCTCAGATGGGGTGGACCCAGAGTGGGCTGCGCTAGTGGGAGGTGTTGGGATGCTGTGCTCTCTACTCCCCAGGGTGACTGTGAGCACTGGGCTTTTCTCCACGGCGGCTGAGCTGAGCTCCAGGCTTGCTGAAGGAAGACTATGGGAAGGCATTAGAACCTATGAGATCAATTACAAGGATAAATTGTTATAAAAAAAAAAAACAGTTCAACTCTTCAAGCAACTCAATGTTACCAACCTTTTTCATAAATTAGCTTTGGTAATGTTTGAAAAACCATGAATAATATTGTAAAATTCTGGAACTCTAGACCATCTCTCTCAAGGACTCTCTTTGCTGTCTATTAGAAATATAAGGCAACTGTGGGTTGGACAATTAGTATAGGTGAACTCACATAAACACTCAAAGAATGAGAAAGTAATTATAGTAGCCCCTAAACCGACCAGTTCAATGGACTGAATGTTTCTGCCCCACACCTGCTTCCACCCCCCAAAATTCATTTGTTGAAATCTTAACCCTCAATGTGATAATATTTGGAGGTAGGGCCTTCGGGAAGTAATTAGGTTATGAGGGTAAAGCCTTCATAAATGGGACCGGTACCCTTATAAGTAGAGGAGAAAGAGCTAGCTAGTTCTCTTTCCTCCTTGTAAGGACACAGCAAAAAGATGACTACCTATAAATCAAGATATAAATGTCTGTTGTTTAAGCCACCCAGTTCATGGCTGATATGGCTAGGCTTTGTGCCCCCACCCAAATCTCATCTTGAATTATAATCCCCACGTGTCAAGGGACAGACCAAATGGAGGTAACTGGATCATGGGATGGTTTCCCCCATGCTGTTCTCGTGATAGTGAGTGAGTTCTCACGAGATCTGGTGGTTTTATAAGCATCTGGCATTTCCCCTGCTTGCTCTCTCACCTGCTGCCATGACTGTAAGTTCCCTGAGGCCTCCCAAGCCATGTGGAACTGTGAGTTAAACCTCTTTCCTTTATAAATTAACCAGTCTTAGATATGTTTTTATAGCAGTGTAAGAATGGACTACTACAATGGTATTTTGTTACAGCAGCACAAGCTAAGACAATCACTAAAGCAACAATTGAAGACAATCAAATAATTCAATAGTAAACAAGCTTCTAGAGTAAGTCATCTTTATTCATTTTATTCAGTATGTATAACTGATAACTTAAAGTTACAGAGTTAACCAAGTTAAAGTTCTTAAACTAAACAGTGTGTGCTGGAGGGAAAAGTCTCATAATATGATAATAAAATATCTTCTGAGACTTTTAGTCAGTAACTGTGTGGGGCCAGGTAAGTAAAACTCTTAGACTAAGAATATAGAAGGCCCACAGGGGCCACGTGCAGTGAGAAACTCATACAAAGAAAAGCTATAATTCAAATGTAAATCAGAGATGGGGCCAGTGGTGCTAATTGAAAAGACAACTACTCTTTTCTACAGTTGAGAAAAGTCCATAAGGATATGGCATACATTTTGTGCTTGGAGGTGTGATCACTTCTATCACTACTAATAGTAACTGAGCCCCTACTGGGTTCCAGATATTTACTAGGCAACCGGTGAAACCTTCTGCAACTAAATTTCCAGAACCAAGGCAAAAAAAAAAAAAACACGAAATAATGAAATTAAGCTGTATTGATCAAACTAAGGGAAACCAATTGACCAACATTTTAAAAATGAGGTAGTGGGTTTACTATATAATTTTAAGATGTTTGATTTAATTGAATTTTCAGGCATCTGGGTTTGTGAAGTGAGTGCTATAGATTAAGCTGTTCATTGAATCTGTGCTATCTAAGAATAGCATGAAATTCAGAATTACTGCAAACCACGGCTGCAGAATAGGTGTCCATAACATTTTATACTGGGGCCTCTGCAAATCCCATAGGATGAATTGAATTTTTTTTTTAATCAAGTCCTGAAAAATTATTGCCAAGTTGAAATAAAGAATGAAGGTAGACAGTGGTCAGAGAAATTAAAGCACCTTGGGCCAAGGTCACTAAGCCAGAAATGGCTGAAGGGGAAGAAAACTCTCATCCTGCTCTTCTCTAACACATTCACTTTTCCACCATGCTGCCTCTCCAGGCTGGGCTCACATGCCAATTCTTCCCTTCACTATTCAGTAATCCACCCACAACCTCCACCACAGAACTCCTCACTAAGTCATCAGGACACAAAGGTCCTCGCTGACAAACCCCTCCAAAGAAAAATCAATCCTCTATGGAAGCCACTGAGCACCAGCATCACCCATTTCAGCCTTCAAGTTAACCTGGGCCTCATCAGTAAAAGTTTCAAATGGCTCTTGTTTCTGTGTTCTCTACTCATTTACTTCAAAACAACTCGTTTTAGGTGATTTCTCTAGTCTTGTCCACTGGAAAACACAGTTGCAAAAAATGTCCTTTATCCTCTACAACTTTGATCTTGATTTATTTTTCCTAGATACCCTATTCAATGGCACTATTTTATGCATAGTACTGTTATGAACATTCATGTACAAGTTTCTATATGGACATGTTTTCTTTCTCTTGTGTAAATACCCAGAGGTGGAATTCCTGGGTCATATGGTAACTCTGCATTTAACATTTTGAGGAAATGCAAGACTGTCTTCCAAAGCAAGCTACACTGGGGCCAGGCATAATTGCTCACACCTATAATCCCAGCATTTTAGGAGGCCAAAGCGGGAGGATTCTTTAAGCCCAGGAGTTTGAGACCAGGCTGGGCAACAGAGTGAGACTCTATCTCTACAAAAATAAAAATAAAAAAAATTAGCTGGGCACTGTGGTCCCAGCTACTCAGGAGGCTGAGGTGAGAGAATCACTGGAGCCCAGGAGTTTAAGGCTGCAGTAAGCCATGCTGCACCGCGTCATTTTGACCTGGGTGCGGAATAAGACCCAGTCTCTCAAAAAACAAAAATCAAAAACAAACCAAAGTGGCTGCAACATCTCACATTCCCACCAGCAGTATATGAGAGTTCCAATTTCTCTGCATCCTTACTAACACTTATTATCTATTTTTAGTTTTTATTCTAGCCATCTAATAGATGTGAAGTGGTATCTCACTGTGGTTTTGACTTGCATTTCCCTAAAGATTAATGGTGCTGAGCATCTTTTCATGTGCTTCTTGGCTATTCTTCTATGATCTTTGGAGAAACTCTGTTCAGATCCTTTGCCCATGTTTGAGTTGGGTTATTTGTCGTTTTATTATTAAGTTGTAAGAGTTATTTATATATTCAGTATACAATATTTATGGTATATTTATCCCATTTTATGGTATATTTATTCCATCAAGAGAGCTTTACTTTTTTGATGTTGTCATCTGAAATACAAAAGTTTCTACTTTTGATTAATTCGAATTTACCATTTTTCTATTTTATTGCTATGCTTTTGATGTACTAAGAAATAATTGCCTAAGTTTACAAGATTTATGCTGAGTTTTCTTCCATGTCTTTCATAGTTTTAACTCATATATTGAGAACATTGGTCCATTTTGAGTTAATTTTTTTAAAATAAGGTCTAAATTCATTCTTTTGCATGTAAATATCCAGTTGTCCTAACACCATTTGTTGAAAATACTATTCTTTCCGCATTGAATTTTCTAGGTACCTTTACCAAATACAATTGAACTATTTTACATATTTTTTTGGTGAGAGAAAAGATCTTAGTTTCTGTCATCAATTCCAAACTTTGCACTGCATCAGAATGAAATAATGTTTCTTTTCTTTCTTTCTTTTTGTTTTAAGAGATGGGGTCTCACTGTGTTGCCCAGGCTGCTCTCTCCCCCATAGGCTCAAGCAATTCTCCTACCTCCACCTCCCAAGTAGCTGGGATTACAGTTGTGCATCAGTGTATTGGGCTTGAGTAAATGACTTCTTATTATGCTATGCATCTAATTTTTATGAACACTTATTCAGAGATTGTCTACAAATCTAATGTACTTTAGAGGAAAATTTGTATTTCAATGGAAAGCAGCATGTTATCGGTGGGGCAAGGTGGCTCAAATATGTAATCCTAACATTTTGGGAGGCCAAGGCAGGCAGATCACTTGAGCTCAGGAGTTTGAGACCAACCTGGGCAACATGGCGAAATCCCATCTCTACCAAAAACATAGAAATTAGCTGGGTGTGGCGGCACATGCCTGTAGTCCCAGCTACCTTGTGGGGCTGAGTTGGGAGGACTGCCTGAGCCCAGGAGGTCGAGGCTGCAGTGAGCTGAGATCGCACCGCTCCACTCCAGCCTGGGTGACAAAGTGAGAACCTGTCTCAAAAAATTAAAATAAGATAAAAATAAATTTAAAAAAACATTATCTACTGGATACCCCTCCAGGTTATCTGACTCTAGTCATTCTTGTATTTGAGCTATTTTTACAACTCTGTAAGTTATAGGTCATAAAAATGATAAAAATGGAAAATAATTCTTGTCTATAGACATGTAAATTCTCCTGTCTGCTAGAGCTTCAACTGAACTCCCTCCTTTCCTCACTGGAAACCCAGTTTTGCCTCTGTTTGCACACTCATTTTAATATATTTTTTAACCTATGAATGTGCCTGTTCTTCAGGTTTTCTTGTAGGATAATTATAATCTAGTTCCTTCAGTGATTAATGAGTAGAATAAAATCTCTAACACATGTTCATTTTATATCTAAACAATTCACAATTTCACCTATTTGAATAATTATTTTTTTATTTTTTATTTTTTTGAGATGGAATCTCACCCTGTCGCCCAGGCTGGAGTGCAGTGGTGCGATCTCAGCTCATTGCAAGCTGCACCTCCCGGGTTCACGCCATTCTCCTGCCTCAGCCTCCCGAGTAGCTGGGACTACAGGCACCTGCCGCCACGCCTGGCTAATTTTTTGTATTTTTTAGTAGAGATGCGGTTTCACCATGTTAGCCAGGATGGTCTCAATCTCCTGACCTCGTGATCCACCCGCCTCGGCCTCCCAAAGTGCTGGGATTACGGGCATGAGCCACCGCGCCCGGCCCTGAATAATTATCTTTTAACAAAACCAACCTCAAGGAACTAATGAGCCAAAAGATTTTTAATAGAGCTTGATTTCAGAGAGTTCCATCTGTATAAACCAGGAAGTAAATGACTTGGCAACATGAAAGAGAGTAAATTATTTTAATATTTACTGATATAAATAAAGAACATGGTTAATCTCTAATACTTTCAGATTATTTTTAATTGAAAGTTTTTTTCAGGCCAGATGCAGTGGCTCACGCCTGTAATCCCAGCACTTTGGGAGGCCGAGGCGGGTGGATCATGAGGTCAGGAATTCAAAACCAGCCTGACCAATATGGTGAAACCCCATCTCTACTAAAAATACAAAAATTAGCCAGGCGTGGTGGCAGGTGCCTGTAATCTCAGCTACTCAGGAGGCTGAGGCAGGAGAATCACTTGAACCTGGGCAGCAGAGGTTGCAGTAAGCCAAGACCACACCACTGCACTCCAGCCTGGGTGACAGAGTGAGACTCTGTCTCAAAAAAAAAAAAAAAAAAGTTTTTTCATTTTAATCCAATTATAAGTACGTAAAAATATAGACACTTCAAAATTCAGAAAAATATAAGCAGAAAAAAACCTTCTGATTAAATCTTGGCTGGGCACGGTGGCTCACGCCTGTAATCCCAACACTTTGGGAGGCCAAGGCGGGCGTATAATTTGAGGTCAGGAGTTCGAGGCCAGCCTGGCCAACATAGTGAAAACCCATCTCTACTAAAATATACAAAAATTAGCCGGGCATGGTGGTGCACACCTATAGTCTCAGCTACTTGGAAGGCTGAGGCAGGAGAATCGCTTGAACCCAGGAGGCAGAGGTTGCAGTGAGCCGAGATCATGCCACTGTACTCCAGCCTGGGTGACAGAGCAAGACTCTGTCTCACAAAACAAAAAAAACAAAAAAAAACACACTTAAAAATGACTTCTAGACCTTTTTAAACAATTTTTCATGGTTGAGATTATAATGTATAGTCTATTCAATCCAGCATTCCTCACTTATTCTAACATAAGTACTGGAATCTAAAAAAGGAAAACTTTTCCTTTACAAAATTCTTAAAGTACTCCCAGCTTTTTTTTTTTTTTTTTTTTTACTTTATTTCCACCTATACTCAGCTTCCTCTGATCAACATGCTCACCACATTCTCAAGTCCTGACCAGTTTCCAAACAAGCAGCCTCTGAGCTCTCCAGCTACCCTTTCCTCACCACACAGTTCTCATTGTCTGTCTCCCTGACCTCCTGCCATTAACACTTAGGCTTTCCACCTGCTTTTGAAATCGCTCCACTGCAGTGACCCTCATTCTTTTTTCACCTGAGCTTTTTCATGGAAGGTTTTATGACGCTTAAGTTCTCTCCTTCATATCTCTCTCATCCTATCAATTGTTCATGACGCCATGTTGAGTTTCTAGCAGCCAAAGCACCTGTTGGGTCTTGAAGAAACCTACTAGGGTGGATTTTCAAAGCCCCTGGGTGTATGTGCTGGCCCCAGGGACTTCTATACCATCTCCCTTTGCCTTAAATATCCCTAGAGTCTCCGGGCACCGTAGCTCACGCCTGTAATCCCAGCACTTTGAGAGGCCAAGGTGGGTGGATCACGAGGTCAGGAGATCTAGACCATCCTGGCTAACACGGTGAAATCCCGTCTCTACTAAAAATACAAAAAAATTAGCTGGAACCCGGGAGGTGGAGCTTGCAGTGAGCTGAGATCACGCCACTGCACTCCAGCCTGGGCGACAGAGTGAGACTTCGTCTCCAAAAAAAAAAAAATTGCTAAAGGCATTTCTAGGGAGAAGTGCTAAGTCATCATGAGCTGGCTGACTCGTGAAGACAGAACTATTTGTTCTTTTTAACAGCCTGGCCATGGAGGCATAGCAAAGGAACGAAATGTTCTGCTTCCTAGAAATCTCTGAGAGACAGTCATCTTTCTTGCCACCACCTGAGACAGGTGCCCTTAGGAGGAACCTCCTTAAGCTCACACAGCCTGAATGAGTGCTTGGCTCCTGAAACTCAGCCCCTCCTACGGTCTGCCCCACTCAGCCCATCCCACCCTCAAGCACATCCTGAACACACCCACCTCTTTTCCAGAGCTGTTGCTGGATTGTTCCTGGAGCTGAGAAGCCTTTTCTTTCTCCAACACCTCTCCTAAAGATGGAATGGTCAGCAAGGGAAGCAACACACTTCTCTCAGGGAGTTTTGGGGCAGGGGTTGCAGCCGACTCATTTAGGTAATGGAGCTCAGGGTCCTGCTGCATCTCCGCTGGCACCGCAGGGCTGTCTCCAGCAGAGGAGTTGAAGCCCCACTCGCTGCCCGGCAGTAGGCCCCAGTCCGTGTACTCAGCACTCCCTCTGGGCTCCTGCTTGCCACTGGGTTGCAAGAGGTCCTTCTCCAGCTCCCGGTAGTCATCTGAGTACTCAGACATCTCCTCTAGGCCCCAATCTTTGCCTAGAAAGGGCAAGTCCTTTCTGATATCCTCAGGTGAGTCCCCCCAGATCCCCGAGGGGGAGCCCCTGTTCAGCATCATGTCCCCATAGTCCAGCAGCTGTGCAGGCCTCTGAACAGGCCGGAGCACAAAAGTGAGATAAGACCTGATGGGGCCCATCTTCTTGGGCTCACAGTTCTCTTTTTGGGGGCAGCTCACCAGGTAGCAGCGGCCCTCGAACCACCAGGCCAGGTCACAGCTGGACAGGTCACAGCAAGCAGCCGTGCAGTCTACGACAGGGAAGGTGTGAGACACCCGCATGATTCTGGTGGTTTCCAAGTTAGGTGAAATGACTGCATTGGAATATGTCCTCCCCTCGCTGCACTGCTTACAGGCACAACCTTTAAACAAAGCAGTTTCTAATGAGGGAGGGAGGCATATCACAGGGAAGCACCTCCAGCTTAAGAAACCAGGAAAAGGGAGTCTTCTCAATCCCTGGCCAGTCTGGCAAGCAAATAAACAATCAGCATTTCCCACAGAAAGATCACAGCAATCCATCAAACCATCCATCCATACATTCATCCTCCTACCTTCCCACACACTCATTCATCTTCCATCCACTCATCCTTCCATTCATCCACCCATCTTTCCTCCTATCTTTCCACCTTTCTACCCATCCATCTATCCATCCTTTCACCCACATACTCATCCAGCTACCCTTCTACTTTTCCATCCATCCATCCATCCATCCATCCATCCATCCATCCATCCATCCTCCCATTTATCCTCCCATCCATCCATCCTTCTATTCTTCTACCTTTCCACTCATCCATCCATCACTCCATCCCTCCACCTATCCACCCACTCATCCATCCAGAGATTCTTACACCTATCCATGCACCCTTCCTTCCATTTATTTTTTCATATAGTTTCACTCCATTTACTTAACAGAAACATTCTTCTACATTATATTTATATTATTTATAATACTTTGTTATTCACATAAAATTCAATTATACAGGTTTACTTTACAAAATAGCATCATGTCTTTGTTTTATTGTTAATTGATTTTAAGTCTCACAGGCTATTTTAATGGTGGATAAATTGACAGGGAAGCAAACTGTCACAAGGAGGCAAGGAGACCTTTGTAAGGCAGAAGCCTCCAACTCAAAGCTTAGGGCAGTTTTCAGTGTGGCTGGAGGTGGTGGATTCCTTGGCACACCTCTGGAGTGCACTGTTCCTTTGTTTTGCAAAAAATCACCTGAATGGGGGCTGTTTAGATATACATACCTTAAAAGCAAAGATCTTAATGCTAAATAAAGAAGTTTGAGAAGATGGGGCTCCCAACAACTAAATCATTCTTCATTTGGTCCAAGTTGCCATAATTACTTCAGAATCTATTAGAGACACTCTAGAAAGCTCTTCTATCAAACTGGAGACCAGGGAATCTGTCGCCTATGTTTGTGCGCTCTATAAATCCTAGCCCAATCTGTGGGAATACTAGTTACTTGATGATTGTTGACAAATTAATAAAACCACTGGTTAGCCTTTACAAAGGTAAAAAAGATAGAGAAGTCTGAGTGTGATGGTTCACACCTGTAATCCCAGCATTTTGGGAGGCCAACATGGGAGGATTGCTTAAGCCCAGGAGGTTGAGGCTGTAGTGAGCCATGATGGCACCACTGCACTCCAGCCCAGGTGACAGAGCAAGACCCTATTTCAAAAAAAAAAAGCACCTAGAAGCATCTGCACCATCTTGAATCTCCACCTGGTTCAGCCCTCCTGCTTCCACCATGTCCATGAGGGTGACCCATAAGTCCTACAAGGTATGTACCTCTGGCCCCTGGGCCTTCAGCAGCCACTCCTACACAAGTTGGTTTGGTGCCAGCATCAGCTCCTTGAGCTTCTCTCGAGTGGGCAGCAGCAGCAGCTTCCAAGGTGGTGGGCACCAGTATGGGTCTGGGTGGAGGCTATGGCGGGACCAGTGGTATGGAGGGCATCACAGCCATCACAGTCAACTAGAGCCTGCTGTACCCCCTTAAGCTGGAGGTGGACCCCAACATCCAGGCCACGTGCACCCAGGAGAAGGAGCAGATCAAGACCATCAGCAACAAGTTTGCCTCCTTTATCAACAAGGTATGGTTCCTGGAGCAGCAGAACAAGGTACTGGAGACCAACTGGAGCCTCCTGCAGCAGCAGAAGACAGTTTGGATGAATGTGGACTGCATGTTCAAGAGCGACGTCAACCTTCGGCAGCAGCTGGACA
The DNA here is from genome assembly GCF_028885625.2 of Pongo pygmaeus. Lineage (NCBI taxonomy): Eukaryota > Metazoa > Chordata > Mammalia > Primates > Hominidae > Pongo > Pongo pygmaeus. Next base: position 24,694,476 of record NC_072378.2, read on the forward strand.
CGCTGGGCCAGGAAAAGCTGAAGCTGGAGGCCGAGTTTGGTAACACACCAGGGCTGGTGGAGGACTTCAAGAACAAGTACAAGGACAAGATCATAATTTTACAGAAGGCTGGGTGCGGTGGCTCACACCTGTAATCCCAACACTTTGGGAGGCCGAGGCGGGTGGATCACCTGAGGACAGGAGTTCAAGACCAGCCTGACCAACATGGTGAAACCCTGTCTCTACTACAAATACAAAAATTAGCTGAGCATAGTGGCGGGTGCCTATAATTCCAGCTACTCGGGAGGCTGAGGCAGGAGAATTGCTTGAACCCAGGAGGGAGAGGTTGCAGTGAGCTGAGATCGTGCCCTTGCACTCCAGCCTGGGTGAGAGTGAGAAGACTGCATCTCAAAAAATAAATAAATAAATAAATAAATAATTTTAGCGGTGGAGAATGAATTTGTCCTCATCAAGAGGGATGTGGATGAAGCTTACATGAACAAGGTAGAGCTGGAGGAGTCTCGCCTGGAAGGGCTGAATAACGAGATCAACTTCCTCAGGCACCTGTATGAAGAGGAGATCCAGGAGCTGCAGTCCCAGATCTGGGACACATCTGTGGTGCTGTCCATGGACAACAGCTGGTCCCTGGACATGGACAGCATCATTGCTGAGGTCAAGGCCCAGTACAAGGAGATCACCAACCGCAGCCAGGCCGGGGCTGAGAGCCTGCACCAGGTCAAGTATGAGGAGCTGCAGGCGCTGGCTGGGAAGCACAGGGATGACCTGCGTCATACAAAGATGGAGATCTCTGAGATGAATCAGAACATCAGCCGGCTCCAGACTGAGACTGAGGGCCTCAAAGGCCAGAGGGCTTCCCTAGAGGCCGCCATTGTGGATGCCAAGCAGTGTGGGGAGCTGGCCATTAAGGATGCCAATGCCAAGCTGTCCAAGCTGGAGGCCACCCTGCAGTGGGCCATGCAGGACATGGCGTGGCAGCTGCATGAGTACCAGGAGCTGATGACCATCAAGCCAACCCTGAACATCGAGATTGTCACCTACAGGAAGGTGCTGGAGGGCGAGGAGAGCTGGCTGGAGTCTGGGATGCAGAACATGAATATCCATACAAAGACGACCAGTGGCTACTCAGGTGAGCTGAGCTCGGTCTATGGGGGCCTCAGCTACAGCCTGGGCTCCAGCTTTGGCTCTGGCATGTGCTACAGCTCCTTCAGCGGCACCGACTCCTTCAGGGCCATGGTTGTGAAGAAGATCGAGATTCGTGATAGGAAGCTGGTGTCTGAGTCCTCTGATGTTCTGCCCAAGTGAATGGCCACAGCAGCCCCTCCCAGCCTACCCCCTCCTGTGACTGCCCCAGAGCCTGTCGGGGAGGCCGCTGTGCAGGGGAGCATAGGGAACAGGAGACCCACCTGAGGCTCAGCGCTCGCCCTCAGCCCACCCGCGGGGGAGTTCACTGCCTGGGGTATCCCCCTTGCCCATGCCTCCAGCTACAAAACAATTCAATTGGTTTTTTTCCAAAATAAACCCTCAGCTAGTTCTGCCAACTGCCAAAAAAAAAAAAAAAAAAAAAAAAAAAAAAAAAAAAAAAGAAAAGGAAGATGAGCAAATTGCAAATAACATTTATTGGGATGCAATAACTCAGGAATTGATATTTTGAATTAAGGGAGAACACCTCATAAGAAAAGGGCAAAAAGTAATGAAAAAGTAGAGATTTGCAAGGGAAAAAATATGGGTCTCTAAACATTAATGACATCATCTAAAACATTAATGAAGGTATTTTCTAGAGTATATTAAAGATGAAATAAGGGGACATTTTTTCTTACACACTAAGCAGCAATGAGTTTAATAAGATGGATGGATGGAGGGGAGTAAGCGATCTACAAATCATGACAGGGCTTTTCCAATGGCAATACTTTCTGGAGTGGCCCTCACATCATATAAAATGCTGCTGCCCGAAATTTGGGTGCTTCTGAATCATCTCCAGGTGCTGCTGAAAACCCAGATCCCAGAGCTACATCCCTAGGAGTTCTGATTCAGTAGGTCTGGAGTGTGGCATGAGAAACTGCATTTTAACAAGGGTCTCGCTAAGGTTATCTTCATTATGGCTTTGTTACATTTTGACAAACTGTACATAAGAGTTTTTCTAGTCATATCACCACCCTCAATCCTTGGTATACTCAAATGGGCTCAGCCAGCTCAGCCTAGTCATGGGTCTTCTTAAATGATGCTCACCAATGATTTTTTTGCCATGAGTGTATCCACCACAAGCAAACTGAGTATAATGAAAATAAAGATTTCTGATAAAAGTCTGGCCTTTCCAGCCAGATCTAGTATGCAATTCTTTTCAATATACAAACATATAGTTTTCCTAGTATACATGAAATGTGATTTTATTTTCCCATGGAATAGTCATGATAAAAATAAACTTAAATTCCTGTTTACAGAAAACCACTCATGCATGAGGTCTGCCTTTCATGCTTTTACCTGTAAAATAATTCTATTGAAAAGCAAACCAACAGCACCTTCACCTCAGGTTGATCTGAGTTACTTACACTAGACAAGAAACTCAAGCCCAACATGGGTGTCTCCAGAGTAGTAGTTCCCTACCTGCAATTGTCACCAGCAGCAGCAACGAAGAGAGCACACCTGTGGGGGGCGCCATTCTGCACCACACAGTGGGTGATGGGAGGCTTCTGAGGTGGCCCTGAAGAGCGTTTGGTGCAAGCTTCCTTTTATGTTTTTTAGGAGCCAGATTTGGCCTCAAGAACTTCAAAGGAAAAACACAAAAGAGGAAGGAAGAAAAGAATAGGTAAATGTAGAAACATCCAAAATTATTTCTATCATTCATTCATGTCAGTGGGAAGCCTGTCCTGGTCACATCACAGAGCCACATCCCAGGCAAACATCCACCTAGAGCGTTTGTTCAAATAGCCAGTATAGTTCCTAAGGAGCCAAAGAATTTCACGCTTACTCTCCTTACAAGCTGTGGAAATAAACGAGGACCAATCAAATGAGAAAAGCAAAGGCTCTTTATTCAGAGCTTGTTATAGAAAGGCAGTCAGCCACCATCGCTTGTTTTTGGCAGAGACTCAAAGACAGGCAGAGGAGTGGGAAAACTTTATAGGAGAAAAAGAGGAAGCCTCAGGTGTGCTCTAACTGGGGGCTATTGCAGGGGGAAGCTGCAGGCAGCTCACTAGAAGTGGGGCATCCTCTGTGATTGGTTAGGAGGCATGTGTGGCTTTCTCTGACTGGTCCAAAGTTGGAAGAAGGGATAAAAATTAAGGAAGCCATTAGTTATTAATCAGGTCATTCGGGGCTGATTGTTACAGAAGTTACTGTTTAGCTTCCAGGATTGTTTTTAGAGATAGCAATCTGGCTTCCTCCAAGTCTGACTTACAGCAGGCTGGCTTCCTAAGCTGCTTATTATAGATAAGGGACTGGTTTCATGGGCTGTGGATTGTCGGTCAAAGTTCTATTTTATATTTGATCTGGCCATCGTCTGCTTTTATATCCAGGCTCTCAAAGCTAAAACTATGAAATAATGATGGAATAAATCACACTACAGTATTTTTTTTTTTTTTTGAGACAGAGTCTTGCACCGTCATCCAGGTTGCAGTGCAGTGGCACAATGTTGGCTCACTGCAACCTCCGCCTCCTGGGTTCAAGTGATTCTTGTGCCTCAGCCTCCAAGTAGGTGGGATTACAGGCGCACACTACCACACCCGGCTAGTTTTTGTATTTTTAGTAGAGACGGGGTTTCGCCATGTTGGCCAGGCTGGTCTCGAACTCCCGGCCTCAAGTGATCTGCCCGTCTTGGCCTCTCAACGATTACAGGTGTGAGCCATCCTGCCCATCCTATATTTCATGAATTCTAACACATAAATATTTTCACATTTTACCATTTCTGATATCAGGATGTCCTACAATTGCAGATGGCCACGTGCCAGGCAGGAAGTGGATGGCATTGTTTATGCACGCACATCAGCTGTGCAGAACTGGAGTCAGAGGCTTGGAAGAACATCCCAAAGACAACTGAAGCACTCTCTTAAGAAATGCTGCATCCTGGCTGGGAGCTGTGGCTCACGCCTGTAATCCCAGCACTTTGGGAGGCCGAGGCGGGCGGATCACGAGGTCAGGAGATCGAGACCATCCTGGCTAACATGGTGAAACCCCGTCTCTACTAAAAATACAAAAAAATTAGCTGGGCATGGTGGCGGGCGCCTGTAGTCCCAGCTACTCTGGAGGCTGAGGCAGGAGAATGGCGTGAACCTGGGAGGTGGTGCTCGCAGTGAGCCGAGATCACTCCACTGCACTCCAGCCTGGGCGACAGAGCGAGACTCCATCTCAAAAAAAAACAAAAAAAAAAACGCTGCATCCCCCAAAGCTCATGATGGCATGCAGGTAATATGTGGAAAACCAACAGGTATCAATAACTGCATTGACAAGTTATTGGGCAGGAAGAAAATTTAGGAATACTTTCATGTGTCAGTTATATGTTCCTTTTTACATATGCACAAGAATGATTTGTGATAAAAATCTGTCTAAATAAGCACCCCCCTCAATCTCTTCCAATTTGTTTAAACATTCTAAGTGAGAAGAAAGTGATAAATCTTGGCTTAATTGACAGCATTCTTTTCCTTAGTGGTATTTAAAATAATCATGCATCTTATTAAATACAATCATTAGCATCTTACATTTCATTGAATTTAGTTAATATAAGCACTTTATTTTTGCCTGGTACTTTCTCAGTGTGATCTTCACAACAACCCAGACATATTATTATCTCTGCATTAGATGATAGAATTGAGGTTCAAAAAAGTGAACTGGTTTGCCCAAGGTAGAAGAACCAGTACAAGGCAGTTTGGACTTGGAGCTGCACTCCAAGTGCTTATTATTTCAAATACATAACAAAGGCTCCCAGGAGGAAACACACAAGTTCATGTTCAAAAAACCTAGATAAGGTTTCCTAATGTGGTGTCAGAATCCCGCTGTGAGTTGCCAGATGGTATGTTATGATAAACTAGATTTTAGTTCCAGTTCACACCAGTCTCTCCCACCCACCCCTTCATTCCTCCTCCCTCCACACAGAGGATGTGTGGATAAAACCTTATAGGAGGACAAGACTCTTCCTCACCCCTGTTTCCAGAAGCACTGCAGTACTTTTAGAAATGTGTAAGTGTTGTAGGGATGAAAAAGAGAGGGAAACACCCCGACAGATGTCTCCAGTCAGTTATTTAAGAACTCTGTGGCAGCCTAATGGGGGCAGGAAATAACCAGAAAGGACAAGGAGCCTGCAAACAAAATCAAACACGTAACATTCTCTTAAGATGGTGTCTGGAAGTTCTAGGCCTTGTTTTTGAGTTTAATTGAGAAACAACTCAAATCACGAGAGTGCCGCCCGTTGAACTCCACATAGGGGACTGCCATCGACCACACCGAGCACAGGTGCTGCCTAGCCTAACACCATCACTGGCCATGCTCTGGGTAGGTGAAAAGGGCCTTTAAGGTCCAGAGATGGGCTGAGTTAGACCAAGGGACAGGAAGAAACCAGAGTAAAAGTGAGCTAAGGTAAGGTCAGGAGGTGGGTGTAACACCTCTCTGTCAGTACAACCGACCTGAGGCCATCAGAACACCTGCTTTGATAAGGTAAAATGGAGAAAGAAAACAGTAAGCATTTCATAACATTCATGCCTAAAACCTTAGAGGAAGAATACCTGGTTCCGCAAAGTTTGCCACCAATAACTCCCTTTGCTTCCAGTGAGGAAAATATGTTAGAGATGGGAGGTGGAAGGAAAGACTGGCCATCTTCCATCTGCAGCCCCCTAACCAAAGGGCAAGAGAAGAGCAACTGGCCTCCCAGAAATGACATTTATTCAGCTGCCCAAGGTGCTGGGGCCCAGAATAGCAACACTGCTATCAGCCAGGGACCACTGGTCAAGAATCCCATGGATAAAGATTGGGCCTCCACCGTACCATATGGTACCTTCAGGCAAATTAAGAAAAGGCAGCTCTAAGAGAAGATACTGCTCTGAAGGAACACAGTTTGGCAAATGGACTATAAGCCAAATTCCTAATCCCATGCCCCTTTGGTGAATGCCTTTGGTTGTGCAAGGTACAACTTTCACAACCATATTGTACCTGGAAAGCAATTTATTGTCATTATCTCAGTGCAAACATTACAGGTGCTCAGCATAAAAAGCATTTCCTCTTCTCAGTACCTTATTTAAGGTTCTTTTTTGGGGGGTACATTAATGTAAGAAGACAATGCGTCTCCATTTCCTCAACATTAAAAGGCATATGGACTAGATGTTATCAAAAATTCCTTCAGTTCTAATAGCTTATAAGTGTTGCTTTTTTTTGTTTGTTTTTGTTTTTTATTTTGGGACAGAGTTTCGCTCTTGTCACCCAGGCTGGAGTGCAATGGTATGATCTTGGCTCACAGCAACCTCTTCCTCCCGGGTTCAAGCGATTCTCCTGCTTCAGTCTCCCAAGTAGCTAGGATTACAGGCGCCAACCACCATGCCTAGCTAATTTTTGTATTTTTAGTAGAGATGGGGTTTCACCATGTTGGCCAGGCTGGTCTCAATCTCCTGACCTCAGGTGATCCACCCGCCTTGGCCTCCCAAAGTGCTGGGATTATAGGCATGAGCCACCATGCCCGGCCAAGCGTTGCTGTTTAAATACATAGTTAGTACTTTATGGGTTAAATAATCCTTCATATATATTATCTTATTTGATCTACTTGTAGGAACTGTTTCTGAGTTAGGACTTCTCATTCCCATTTTACAGGAAAGGATGCTGCTGAGTTTCAGAGTCAGCCTTTATACTCAAGACCTCAAGCTTTCACTGTGGCACCCCCACCCTCTTTGATAGTTCTGTGAAGTTCATCCATTCCACTCTGGATTACTTAAGACTTTCCTTACTTATTATTCAGTCTCCGAATGACCCAGTTCTCTTGATGGACTCATGCTCTCTCCTGCTGCTTGCCTTTTGCCCACCTCACTGTAGTTTTCTGTCTTCATTAAAAGGGAAGAAAATATTTAAAGAATTTACATAGAAAGCCTGTCAAGCTCTTTAACAATTTTGATCAAAGGTAAAGTTTAATCGAGTGACAAAATAGAACTTTTAAAATAAGGCTTCACAAGTTCAAAATGTTATAAATAGTACAAACCCATATATCCTTCCATAAACTCTGCATGGATCAATTGTATACATGTAAAGATCTGAAAGGAAATGTCCCCCCATGGTGAAAACTGGTGAGAATAATACATGCTTTTTTTCTTTTCCTTTTTTGCTTCTTTTCTGATCTGTATTTTCTATTTTTTTCTAAACTGAACACATCTTACCTTTGTATTAATAAAATACACTTATAGATTTCATTTTTATAGAAGACAGATATTTTAACATGGTCATTCTGACACTGGTTTTTAAACAAAATTACTGAGAGATGTTGGAATGGATCTTTTTTTTTTTTTTTTTTTTTTTTGAGACAGAGTCTCACTCTATCACCAGGCTGAAGTGCAGTGGTGCAATCTCGGCTCACTGCAACCTCCGCCTCCCGGGTTCAAGTGATTCTCCTGCCTCAGCCTCCCGAGTAGCTGGGACTACAGGTGCCTGCCACCATGCCTGGCTAATTTTTGTACTTTTTAGTAGAGACAGGATTTTGCCATGTTGGCCAGGGTGGCCTCAAACTCCTGACCTCAAGTGATCTGCTCACCTTGGCCTCCCAAAGTGTTGGGATTATAGACGTGAGCTACTACACCTGGCTGGAATGGATATTTCTGACTCCTCATATTTCTGGCCGTATCCTGTTCCTCAATCTCATTCCTTCTGTAGGCTTCTGGTCATGCATGACCCCTAGGCCATCTGAGAAGCCTCACCCCAGCTGAATTCTTTCCCTTCTTTGGGTGACGGTGATGACATCACTGATTCAGAGATGGGGTAAGGCTCGGGACTGGTGTCAGAGAATGAATGAGATGTGGGAATGGGGTGAGCCCAGAGATGGGGCCAGAAATGGGCAAAGCACAGAAAGGTATTCAACAAGTACTGATGGATCACTTCCTGTGCCAGGACATGGACAAGGGAGGGATGAAGGTCTAGGATGCAGAGAATGAGGCTCAAGGATAAGATGAAGGTGACAGTGGCAAAGACTGCCTGTTCAGTAACATTCTCCATTTATTCCTTAGTAATAAAACTCACATAATTATCTGGGGCCCCAGAATACCCAGCTAACAGACTACATTTCCCAACCTCCCCTCACCCTTTGCAGCTTAGTGTGGTCACGTGATTATACACTGGTCAAAGAGACAGAAAAGGAACTATTGAATAAAACTTCTGAGGGAAGCTCTTTTTGTCCTCCTCATCTTTTCTTCTTCCTGCTGCCTAGAACAGAAAACAAGGTCTGCTGCCACAGCAGCCATCTAGGACTACACAGAGGCCTTGAGAAAGCAAGCCAGTGCTGGGAAGATGGAAGGAGCTGGGTCCTTGAAGACGTGGGACTGCCTACCAGCCCTGGACAGCCAACCTTTGAATTCTTGAGGAAAAAATAAACTTTTCTCTCATTTAAGCCACTGCTTATCTTGAACATTTGTTTCTAAGAAGCCAGGCCAGGTACGGTGGTTCACGCCTGTAATCCCAGCACTTTGGGAGGCCGAGGCAGGTGGATCACCTGAGGTCAGGAATTTGAGACCAGCCTGACCAACATGGTGAAACCCTATCTCTACTAAAAATACAAAAATTAGCTGGGAGTGGTGGCGCATGCCTATAATCCCAGCTACTTGAGAGGCTAAGGTGGGAGAATCACTTGAACCCGGGAGGTGGAGGTTGCAGTGAGCCGAGATTGTGCCATTGCACTCCAGCCTGGGCAACAAAAGCTAGACTCCATCTCAAAAAAAGAAAAGAAAGAAAGCCAGACCTAATTTTATCTGATAAGTGACACTATCTGTTTTTTTTTTTTTTTTTTTCCAGTTTATGGGTTATAAAATACTTTGGTTCAGGTAAGATCAAAGCAGACACCTACAGTGAGTAATGGCTGCTTTATGGACAATGCAAATACTATAAAGCCAAATGACAGTCTAATAATTTTTAAAGTGGCAGATAAACCCTTGTATTCTGGAATCACTTATATGGTAACTAACATATGTTTCCTTATAGAAGCAATTAATTTTTTAGGTGTATGTATATTTTCTCTTCAACTAAATTGTAAACTTCCTGAGGAAAGCGACGAATTTAAAACATAAGCTGATACATTTATACTTCTAGGTTTTACTTATTTCTCATCTACTAATATTAACAATTTTAGTTAAAAAATGAATGCTTAAGTATGCATTTTAAATAAAAATATGTTCCTTTAGTTAAAAACATTTTTTAAAATGACATGATTTCAAAATTGCTGCTCTCCATGCCAAATAACTTTGCAGTCCCCAACTGTGAACGAAGTAATTGGCAGCATACTAGAAAAAAGATGCTTAAATGCCAATTTAAGTCTCAAGAAGAAAACAATTTAAAAAATAAACAGAAGATTAAATTATATACACATCTCTTCAAATTCTAACAATTAACAACAACTAGGTAGAAGATGTAACAGAAGACTATAGCAATAAAAAATACAGAAAACATAATAGAGGACTATAGCAATAGCAACAGACAAAAAATAGAAGATCTAAGGCTGACTTTAACAAGGTATTTGCGTATCTATTTTAAGACAACTTTAAAACGCTACTAAGGAAAAAATAAATAATAAATAAATGAAATGCTACTGAGGAACACAAAAAAACCTTAAATGGATGGAGAAAAACCTTAAATAAATGGAGGAAAACATCAATAAATGTTCTTGGACAAATAGACTCAATATCATAAATATATCAGTGTTTCCTAAATTAATTAAAATGGTGCTGGCAGAATTTTTATTTGGGTGAATGAAAAACTAGAAAAAATGAATTTTAAAGTGCACATGGGAAAATTAACAAGAAAAAAGGCCAAAATTTTTTGAAAAATAAGATAATTGAGGGAAAACTGGTCCTACCATATAATGAAATATATTATTTTAAAAAATCATTAAAAGAGGATGGTACAGGTGCAAAAATGGATCACTGAATGGTACAGTTATTCAATAAATGGATCCAAATACTTCTAAGACCAAAAGACATGATTAAAAATGGCATGTCAGGCCGGGCGCGGTGGCTCACGCCTGTAATCCCAGCACTTTGGGAGGCCGAGGCGGGCGGATCACGAGGTCAGGAGATCGAGATCGAGACCATCCTGGCTAACACGGTGAAACCCCGTCTCTACTAAAAATACAAAAAAATTAGTCGGGCGTGGTGGCGGGCGCCTGTAGTCCCAGCTACTCGGGAGGCTGAGGCAGGAGAATGGCGTGAACCCGGGAGGCGGAGCTTGCAGTGAGCCGAGACTGCGCCACTGCACTCCAACCTGGGACAGAGCGAGACTCCGTCTCAAAAAAAAAAGAAAAAAAAAATGGCATGTCAAGTCAGTGGAGAATGCCAGGTGCAGTGGCTCACGCCTGTGAGCCAACCGCTCACACTTTGGGAGGCTGAGGCAGGTGGATTGCTTGAGCTCAGGAGTTAGAAACCAGCTTGGGCAATATTGCGAAACCCCGTCTCTACTAAAACTACAAAAATTAGCTGGGTGTGGTGACAGCCACCAATAATCCCAGCTACTCAGGAGGCCGAGGCACGAGAATTGCTTGAACTCGGGAGGTAGAGGGCGCAGTGAGCCGAGATTATGCCATTGCACTCCAGCCTGGGTGACAGAGCTGGGTGACTGAGCCAGACCCCGTCTCAAAAAAAAAAAAAAAAAAAAAAAGTCCGGGCGTGGTGGCTCACGCCTGTAATCCCAGCACTTTGGGAGCCCGAGGCAGGCAGATCACGAGGTCAGGAGATCGAGGCCATCCTGGCCAACATGATAAAACCCCATCTGTACTAAAAATACAAAAATTAGCCGGGCATGGTAGCACATGCCTGTAATCCCAGCTAATCGGGAGGCTGAGGCAGAAGAATTGCTTGAACCCAGGAGAGAAGGTTGCAGTGACCCAAGATCACACCACTGCACTCCAGCCTGGGCAACCAGAGCGAGATTCTGTCTCAAAAAAAAAAAAAAAAAAAAAAAAAAAAATTCAGTGGAGAAAAGGTAGGTTATTAAATAAATTGTATTGGAAAAACAGGTAGCAATTGAAAAAAATGCTAAGCTGTATCCCTGAACCAGATAAATTTCTTTATTTTTTTTTTTAGCTTTTACTTTTACAGGTGTTGAAATAAATTTCTAATGAAAAGCACAAGCCCTTAAAAGCACTACAAGAAACTATGAGACTGACTTTTGACAAGGGTTCCAGGACAATTCAATGGGGAAAGAATAGTATTTTCAACAAATGATGCCACAACAAACAGATATCAACATGCAAAAGAATAAAATTTTACCCCTACCACACAACATATACAAAAATCAACTCAAAATGGATCGAGACCCAAATATCAGAGCCAAAACTACAAAACTATTAGAAGAAAACATGGGTGTAAATCTTCATGAACTTTGATTATGCAATGGTTTCTGAAATGTGACACCAAAAGGACAAACGATGAAAGAAAAAATAGATAAAATAGACATCACCAAAATGAAAAACTTTAGTGCTTCTAAGGACACCATCAAGAAAGTGAAAAGACAGCCCACAGAATGGGATGAAATTTTTGCAAATCAAAAATCTAATTAGGGATTTGTATCTAAAATATACAAATAAGTATTATAAGTCAATAATAAAAAGACAAATCATTTTAAATATGAACAAGAACCTGAATAGACAGTTCTCCAAAAAAGATACATAAATTGCTAATAAGCTCATGAAAATATGCTCAATATCATTAGCAATCAGGGAAATGCAAGTCAGAGAGACAATGAGATACCAACTCATACCCACTAGCATGGCTATAATAAAAAAGACAATTAAAAACGTTGTCAAGCATGTGAGAAATTGGAATCCTCATACACTGTTGGTGTGAATGTAAAATTGTGCAGCCACTTAGAAAATAATTTGGTAGCTCTTCAAACAGTTAAACAGAGTTACTATATAACCCAGCAATTCTACTCCTATGTATATACCCAAGAGAAATGAAAACATATAGCCACAAAACAATGTGTACATGATAAGGGAGTTAGGCCTGGCAGCGTGGCTCACTCCTGTAATCCTAGCACTTTGGGAGGCTGAGCGGGGAGGATCACTTGAGCCCACGAGTTTGTGACAAGCCTGGGCAACATAGGCTGAGCCTATGGTTTTTTTGAGCCAACCCTGCCTCAAAAAAAAAAAAAAAAAATTGTACATGAATGTTCATAATAGCCAAAAAGTAGAAACAACCCAAACATTCATCAACTGAAAAACGGATAAAAATAATGTGGTATATCCATGTAAAGGCATATTAATAGGCAATATAAAGGAATGAAGTACTAATACATGCTAGAGCATGATAAACCTTGAAAATATACTAAAAATAAAAAATAAAAAAACCCAAAACATTATGCTAAGTGAAAGAAGCCAGAAGCCAGTCAGGAAGAACCACATATTATATGATTCCATTTATATGAAATATGCAGGGTCAACTCCACATAGACAAAAAGTAGATTAGTAGTTGTTCAGGGTTGGGAGATTGGAAGAAAATGGGGAGTAAATTATAAGATGTACAGAGTTTTTGCTTTTTTTTTTTTCCTTTTTTTTTTTTGAAGTAATGAAAACATTCTAGGCCAGGGGCAGTGGCTCACGCCACTTTGGGTAGCCAAGGTGGGCAGATCACCTGAGGTCAGGAGTTCAAGACCAGCCTGGCCAACATGCTGAAATCCTGTCTGTACTAAAAATACAAAAATTAGCCAGGCATGGTGGCGGGCGCCTGTAGTCCCAGCTACTCAGGAGGCTGAGGGATGAGAATCGCCTGAATCCGGGAGGTGGAGGTTGCAGTAAGCTGAGATCGTGCCACTGCACTCTAGCCCGGGCGACAGAGAAAGATTCTGTCTCAAAAAAAAAAAGAAAAAAAAGAAAAGAAAAGAAAAGAAAAATATGACTAAATTGTATCCACTAATAAAATATATGGATTTCTTAAATGTTCATGGAAAATCACCATAAGCACAGTAAAAGTGTCAACAACAAATTGGGAAAATATTTGCAACTCACATTGCAGACAAAGGATAATTTCCCTAATACATAAGAGCACTTTCAAATTAATAAAAATTCAATAGAAAAAGTCTATCAACAGACAGAACATAGAAAAGAAGATATAAGCGTATTTGAAATACATTAAAAGATGTTCAGGCCCGGGGGCACAGTTGCTCACCCCTGTAATCCCAGCACTTTGGGAGGCTGAGGCAGGTGGATCACTTGAGCCTAGCATTTCAAGACCAGCCTGGACAACATAGGGAGACCCTATCCCTTAAAAAAAAATAATTAGTGTGGCATAGTGATATGCACCTGTAGTCCCAGCTACTCGGAAGGCTGAGGCAAGAGGATCACTTGAGCCCAGGAAGCAGAGGTTGCAGAAAGCTGAGATCACACTGCACTTCAGCCTGGGTGATAGAATGAGACTCTGTTTCAAAAAAAAGGAGAAGAAAAAAAAGATGCTCAAATTTACTCGCAAAAAGAAAAATGCAAATTAAAACAGTGAGATGCCATTTTTTACCTAAGAGATTGTCACATATGGAAAAAGTCTGGGCCAGGCATGGTGGCTCACACCTGTCATCCCAATACTTTCAGAGGCCCAGGCGGGAGGATCACTTGAGTCCAGGAGTTCGAGGCAGGCCTGGAAAACACAGCAAGACCTCATCTCCACAAAAAATAAAAGAATTAGCTAAGCATAGTGGCACCACCTGTAATGCCAGCTACTCGGGAGGCTGAGGTAAGAGACTCACTTGAGCCTGGGAGGTCAAGGCTGCAGTGTGCCCAGATTGTGCCACTGCACTCCAGCCTGGGTGACAGAGTAAGACCCTGTCTACAAAATAAAGAAAAAGAAAAGATGGAAAAAAGAAAGAAAAATTAGAAACAACCAAATGTTTGTCAGCAGAAAACCAATTAAATAAACTACGGTCTGGTCATAAAATGAAATACTTTGCATTAGTAAAGAAGCTCTTCATGTACTGTTATATACCAACATCTTTTGTTAAGTGAAGAAAGAAAGTGCAGAATGGTATATACAGTACTCACCTCTTGTGGGAAAGGGAATGGGGTGGGAAAAATATAAATATAAATTTGCTAGAAAATGTATAAAATATCTCTGGAAGAATTCACAAAAAATTTTTAACATCTGTGCTGATGAGGGGAAAGAGGGCTCAGGGAGAATTTTGTTGTTTTGTTGTTTTTGAGACAGAGTCTCACTCTGTCGCCCAGGCTGGAGTGCAGTGGCATGATCTCCGCTCACTGCAAGCTCCGCCTCCCGGGTTCACGCCATTCTCCTGCCTCAGCCTCCCAAGTAGCTGGGACTACAGGCGCCCACCACCACGCCTGGCTAATTTTTTGTATTTTTAGTAGAGACGGGGTTTCACCGTGTTAGCCAGGATGGTCTCGATCTCCTGACCTCGTGATCCGCCCGCCTCGGCTGAGAATTTTTTTTAAAAACAAAACGCCTTTTGTACTATGTGAATTATGTGAATGTTTTTAATATTTAAAAAAATAAATTTAACATTCCTGCCTTTACTTTTGGTCGCTGAGAGCTTACCTCTACTCGGCATTAAGAGCTTCGAGTGAGTAACACCAGAGAGCAGTAAGAAAAGACCTGCGTTAAATGCAGGAAGGGAATCTGCACATAACACAGAGAGGGGTGGAGGATGAGCAAGGTGGGCAGACTTAGCAAATGAAAATACAGTGCAGGATTCCCAGGTAATAACTGAATTTCAGGTGAATAATATTTTTTTTTATTCTGCAATATTTGGGACATTATTATAGTGTTTTGTCCGGCCACTCTAACTGTGAGAAAATGCCCATGTGCCCTGGGCAGCCCATTTAGAACTACAGCTCATGTATTTCTCTCCCCAGAAGATCTACAAACACAACACTATGAAGAGAAAGAGCTGACATTTACACTTCACTCCTAGAAGCAACAGCTCAACCCAGATTTCAGTACATATCCTGAATCCCCACTGATTTCTGAAATCACTTAATGTAAGCACAAACAACTGGTTAACAAGAGAAAGAACACAAGGAGGAACAGATAGATCATCTGAGGGAAAGAAAGAAACAAAATGAGGGAAAGACCTAGAAAACAAACCACTGAACAAAAGGAATGGATTTTAATTTTAATTTTCAATTTTTTTGCATTGAGCAACCTTTATTTCAAAGAGACGGAACTACCATGCTGCTCTGAGACAAATTATTTTTCAGAGCCAGCTAACAGCTTTCATCTCAGCTGGGGCTGAGTGTATGAAAAAAAATCCTATATGTGACAGCCAGGATTCAACATAGCCAGAATCTGATATTTATTTCTTAACTGCCTTGTTTTTTTGGTAAGGCTTGCCCAGAACTATCCTGTGGATAATAGGAGGAAATATATTATTCATAGATTTCTCTTTCCATTTCACCACAGTTGAGTTTGCTTTTGATTTCAGAAAAGTAGCTGTGACCAATAAACGCAGGTCAACTAAGAACAACCCCAAGATACCCCGTGGCAGGTTTCCTAAGACTGTGATGAACGGCGAGCATGTTTCACAGATTGATTCAAATGTTGGAAGGAGCCAGCCTTACCAATTCCTGACATATGCCAGGACAGACGCCTTGGGAGAGGAAGCAAATGCTCCCAACTGTGTCTCCATGCCCTTCACTTCTCCTCCTGGGCTTCTTTCTATCACCTCCCAGTTGCCCAGTGCTCTCTCCCATACCCTGGAAATATGCAGCTCAAAAGCCAGTTATCTATGCAGCCTTCCTCAGCTTCTCAAACACAGCCTCCAAGCTGAGGTCATTGCTCCCTCCTCTAGACAAGTCCCAAGGCTAGATTATCACCACAAGTGCAACTATGTATAAAAATTGTAATTGACATTTGTAAAAACTACCATTCATTCCATAATGTTCCTGGCATTTTACATCCATTAGTTTTAATCCTTCGGGGGAAAAAAAATACAATTACATATTACTGTCCCCATTTTATAGATGATGAAACTGAAGCTCAGAAAGGCTAAGGTATCCAAGAATTAGACCCAATCTGGGTATGTCTGACATCATAGAATATGTTCTTTCCCTATGCTATGCTGCATATGTGTCTCTCTCCTTCACTTAAAAAAAAATCAATTGGGTTTTCTTCTAATTTACAAAAGCAATAAATATTTATTATAGAGAATCCAAGCAGTTAGGTGTAGCAGAGTGAATGACATTGTTTTACCAGCCAGACCCTCGCTGTCATTATCCTCTCTGCCAAGTGACCTCACTATGTCATCATCACTCAGCATCTCGTCGCCTGGTTCCCATACATCCCATTGTAAGCCACAGGGCAGGGGCTCTGTCTGGTTGCAACTATATCCCCAGGAACTATAGGAGGGGTTGGTACATAGTAAGAGCTCAAATTTATTCAATAAATGTATGAATGAATAAATGATTGATAAATCTCCTGAATAATTAAAAGTGAACTGTAATATATAGTATTTAGAGTTAATTGTAATGAATTTTTAAACAATTACATTAATTTACATTATACAGCTTTTTTACTTTGGTCTTTACTTATTTGCATCCATTTGAAGTTACAAATGTACATTATAGCATTATGAATAATAATAAAAGACTGGAAACAACCTAAATGTCAATTGACAGGAGACTGGTTTAACAAATTGTGATATAGCCAGGTAATGAAATTCTATGCAGCTCTATATACACATTGGTATTATTGAAATCTCAAGATATTAAGTAAAAAATGCAAGGAAAGTCAGTGACTATAGTAAGCTACCTTGAAAGGAGGATATTTATTTCTGTATAACCTATTTGCTTGTATGTGCAAAAAAAAATACAGAAGAATATAAAACAAACTAAGAGAAGTGATTATGTGTGGAGGGGAAGAAAAGGGAGATTAGTCAGGTGAGACACAAGGGTGGGAAGGAGACCTCCCACAGAGTATGTTTTTATATGTTTTTACTCTAGATAATGTGATATGCCCTATAAATATTTTAAGTTAATCACATTTAAAAGCAAACAGTGTTACAAAACAGCAGTTCCATGCCTATTCTCTCCAGCTCCAAGACCTACTCTGAAGATATAACCACCTTTAACACTTACAGCTCTTCTGTTACTTGCCTCCACCTTTTAAAAAATAATTTATATTGCTATTTCTTGAACTTTCCATTTCAAACATTCTCTTTTGCATCTTACTATGAAAGATGAAGACTTAGTCACCTCCCGCCATGCTGCACACAGACACATACACACATCATCCCTTCTCTACTTCTCTCTCACAGTTCTATTATGGTTTAATTCCATCCATAGTCAGTATATCAAAGAGGGAGTCCCTCTTAAGAAAAAATATTATCAGAAATATGAGTTTCTCTGGTAAGCAAGATGAACATCTATCTTTTAAACAAGGCAGTGCTTTCTAGAACTGAAAGTCCAATAAGACAATTGTCAAAGTGAATAATTTTTCCAGACCCTTCCACAGAAGACATTGTTTGTTAGGTATTAAAGACTCTGTTGTATGTTGTTTTAATACTCCTTGGAAATATTGCTTAAATACAAGGCTTTACAAAAATTACTGGTATGAAAATTGAGGATATTTTTAAAACCCAATTAATAATGTAAAACATCCAGTATGATCCGCTTGAGGTATCCTTAAAAATTCATATATTCAAATACCATACAAGTCTAATTTATCTTGATGTTCTTAAGATGAGTAATTTACTTAAGTTTCTTACTGCAGTATGATTTTTAATAAGGTTATTATATATTTTTTTGAGACGGAGTCTCGCTCTGTCGCCAGGCTGGAGTGCAGTGGCGCCATCTCAGCTCACTGAAATCTCCGCCTCCCGGGTTCAAGCAATTCTCCTGCCTCAGCCTCCCAAGTGGCTGGGACCACGCACACCACCACACCCAGCTAATTTTTGTATTTTTAGTAGAGACGGGGTTTCACCATGTTGGCCAGGATGGTCTCGATCTCTTGACCTCGTGATCTGCCCACCTCGGTCTCCCAAAGTGCTGGGATTACAGTCGTGAGCCACCGCGCTCGGCCTGGTTATTGTTTACAGCTTATTTTCTAAAAACCCATACGAATGCAGGATAGATTTTTAAAACAACTTTTATTTTCTACAGGGTTTACTTTATTATAACTATGTCAATATTCTCACTAATGAACCACATATCTATCCTTCTCTTAAAAACTTTTGTCTTACCTCTAGTTAATAAATTTCTCATTTGGTTGCTTTCTTAGTTTTCTATATATCTATCACTATTCTTTTCCAAATATAACAATAAAACTGTAAAATGTTTCTCAGTAAGTCAAACTCATTGCTCATATTATAAAGAAATAATGATGTTGAATTAAATTAATAATAAAATGCTGAATTCAAAAAGGACTTTAAAAATTGGGGGATGTTAAAGGGATGATCAAGTAAAGATATTTAAGCAAATTTAAAAACCTTATTACCAATATTTCATTTAAAAGTTGATATTTAATATCATAAAAGTAGGAAGGATATAATCTCATAATAAGGAACAACCATTTACACTTAATAAATGTAGTCATAATAACTAAAAAAAATACTACTAATAATAAAATGGAACCCAAATGTCCAATATTAGGATATGATTAAACATTATTGGATATCCCTACAATGAATTGCAATGAAGGCATTTAAATGATCTAGTAGCAGAGCACTTAATGGTATGATACAATGTCTATGATACAGTATTATATGAAAAATACAGCTTATAAACAGAAAACACAGTATTATCCATGAGTGGAAAAAGTCTGGATTTCTATATCTAGTAAAACAGGAATGTGGCAAAATCTTGAGATTGCTGGGGAAAATATAATAAATATGCTTTTAAATACCTAGCTGTACTCATAAGAGAATAAAAGATATCCCCAAAGGCCCAAAACAAAGAGGGAGCTAGAAAGCAGAGCAGAAAGCTGATGGCGAAGCTGAAGCTGCCAGATACAGCACTGATTTATACAACAGAGAGACGTGAGTTTCATGGATGCACAGAGGACAGAGTCAGAGCCTTGAGCTCACTCAAGGTGGGGAGTAGGAGCAAAAGTGCCTCATAAAGCCAGGAACCCTAAAGAAGTAGAACCTTGGTGGGGCATGGTGGCTCATGCCTGTAATCCCCGCACTTTGGGAGGCTGAGGCGGGTGGATCACCTGAGGTCAGGAGTTCGAGACCAGCCTGGCCAACCTGCTGAAATGCTGTCTCTACTAAAAATACAAAAATTAGCCAGATGTGGTGGCACATACCTATAATCTCAGCTAGTTGGGTGGCTGAGGCAGGAGAATCTCTTGAACCCAGGAGGCGGAGGCTGCAGTGAGCCAAGATCGCGCCATTGCATTCCAGCCTGGGCGACGGAGTGAGACTCTGTATCAAAGGAAAATGAAAATAAAAATAATAAAAATAAATAAAAGAAATATAACCTCGTTCATGAAGGGTAGACCAGAAAAAAAAATTTGGCCACTGGGCTCTGTATGCAGATAAACTTCTCCTTCAAGAATTGGCAACCACAGGTTTGCTTAACATAAGTTTGGGCTTGGCTTTTCATTACTAGTTTGGCTTAATAAACCCCAGGGGGAGAAATTAACTTAAAGTTGTCCTGAGTTGTCAGTGCCACTGGTACTTGGCAGAGGCAATTATAAATTCCTTCTGGAAGAACTTTTCTCAACCCCAGAGAGAACCTAGACAAACCAGAATTTACAATCCAAAATTACAGGCCAAGTAGAATGACTCACAGCTATAACCCCAACACTTTGTGAGGCCAAGGGAAGAGGATTGCTTGAGCCCAGGAGTTTGAGATCAGCCTAGGCAACATAGTGAGATGTCATCTCTACTAAAACTTAAAAAAAAAAATGGGGGTGTGCACCTGTAGTCCCTGCTACTCAGGAGGCTGAGGTGGGAGAGTTGCTTGAGTTGAGGCTGCAGTGAGCCATGATCACACCACTGCACTCCAGCCTGGGCAACAGAGCAAGACCCTGTCTCAAAAGAACAAAACACCCCCAAACAACAACAACAATAAAAACACACAAAAAGTACAAAACACACAGGCAACACAAAGAAAAGCAACAGAAAAGAAAGACAAGAGTATTAGGTCCCAAAGATTTCAGATAATGGAATTCTGGCATATAAATATAAAATGAGATGCTTAAAATGTTTAAAAAAAAAAAAGTAGTAGTAGCAAGGTACAAGACTAAAGAAAAAAAAAAAGATCCTGGCAGATTTGAAAAATAACCAACCACAACTTCTAAAAACAAAAAGATTTTTACTATTAAAAGCTCAATGGATGGGCTAAATAGCAGATTAGACACTGCTGAAGAGAGAATTTGTGAACTTAGAAGGTCACATTTAGGCAAAGACTTAGAAGAGATGAGGGAGTGAACCATGTGGACAGCTGAGAGGACAGAGTTCCCAGGCAGAGGGAAAAAGAAACACAAAGGCTTGAGGGGTGGAATGTGCCCGTGTATTGCAGGAACAGCAAGAAGGTCAGCATCGCTAGAAAATGGAAAGCACTAGAAGGTCAGGGTGGGGGACAATGGGAGGCTATATTATAGGTTAGTATGAAGGATCTTTGGCTTTCACCATGAGACTGGAAATGTTTCAGGATTAGCTCCCTCGAGCTTCTGCGTTGAAAAGAGAGTATAGCAGTCAAAGGCAGAAATGGAGAGACAAGTTAGCAGCTCGGCAATAATCCAGGTGAGAGGACGGTGTCTTGCACCAAGGTGGTTGCAGCGAAGACCCTGAGGAGTCAGAGCCTTGATGTATTTTAAGGTAGAGCATATAGGATTTGCTGATGGATAAGATGTAAGGTGTGACACAAAAACAAGAGTCCTAGATGACTCCGAGCAACTGGAAGAATGGGGTTGTCATTCTCCAAATGCAAGAGGTATCTAAGTGGAGCTGCTGAATAGGCCACAGGATAAACACATCCAGGGTTCATGGGAGAGAGGGCTGGAGACATAAACTGGGAGGCATCATTGTGTAGCTGGTATTCAAAGCCACAAGACTGGTTAACACCACCAAGAGAGTGAGTGACAATGGAAAAGGAATGTTCATGCTTGAGGGATGAACTTCAGTAGAAAGAGTGAAAATGCACGAGGGGGGAAATGGCCTATTTTCAAAATATTCCATGAATATGTCTCACCTAGTCACATGCATCTGCAGAGAGACCTTAAGGTGCAAGGGGGAGAAACTTAAAATAAAACAGTTCCTTCTGATCTTGAGAGTGCCATATTCTGCTGCAGCAGGGGTGCAAATCACACTATAGCAACTCCCTGGCTGCTTCAGCCACAGCAAACCAAATATAGCTCCAGCATGACTAAAAAGTGCCGACCATCTGAAGTGACAACCACATGGATCCCATTCACTGTTCATTCTAACACTGCTGGATTAATTGGCCTAAAATCCTGTTTTGTGTTTCCTTGGTCAATAATATGCTACTGAAAATAAGTTAGCAATTTATTTTCCATATATTTTGCCAATATTGGTCGGGAGTCATGGAGTCAAGCTTCCTGAACTTGATATTCAGACATGGAAAAAGTATGCAAAACTGCTTCACAAATTTTTTTAAAAATCATTTTTGTCACCTGGACTGTGGCACTCCAGAGCTTGGTTTTAATCTTAGCTAAGAAGATCCCAAACATGAGGCCTCTTCAATTTTTATATATAAAAAAAGGAAATGCTGACTATCCATAATTGTGTTTTTGTTTTTTGAGACGGAGTCTCACTCTGTCGCCCAGGCTGAAGTGCAGTGGCATGATCTCAGCTCACGGCAACCTCCACCTCCTGGATTCATGCAATTCTCCTGCCTCAGCCTCCCAACTAGCTGAGATTAAAGATATACACCACCATGCCCGGCTAATTTTTGTATTTTCAGTAGAGACGGGGTTTCACCATGTTGGCCGGGCTGGTCTTGAACTCCTGACCTCAGGTGATTTGCCTGCCCCGGCCTCCCAAAATGCTGGGATTACAGGCATGAGCCACTGCTCCCGGCCCCATACTTGTGTTTTTGCTTTTTTTCTATCTTCAATCTTTCCCTAAAGACAACTGTATTAGTCTGCTCAAGCTTCCATTAAAAAAAAGTACTATAGAGTGGGTGGCTTAAATAACAGAATTTATTTTCTCAAAGCTCTGGAGACTGGAAGTCCCAGATCAAGGTCCGACAAGGTCAGTTTCTGGTGAGGGCAGCCACAGAGGGGGAGACTCTGGCATTTCTTCTAAGAAGTACGCTAACTCTATTGGATCAAGGCCCCAACCTTATGACCTCATTTAAATTTAATTACCTCCAATAAAGGCTTTACCTCCAAATATAGTCACAGGGGTTAGAGCTTCAACATATGAATTTTGGGGGACACAAACATTCATTCTATAATACCACATATCTGTATGCCTAGGAATGCAGCTGACTTCCTACTGCCAATTCAAAATGAGAAACAGAAACTATGTGGTATCAGCCAGGGTGGGCAAAGAAAACTGAGAAGCATACAGTTACACCTACTTTCCTTTTTGGGAGTCCCTGTCACATCCTCCTCATCCTCCCATCATCTCCATGCCATTATGTTTCCACAAACCCAAGCTTCCAAATGAAGATGTTGGCTGATATTACTTATTTAAGCCTTAAGGTCTTATTCTTTCTTGGGACGTTAGCATTTTCATATGGAGATTCCCGAAGACAAAAAGGTTTTTCAGGTGCCTTTGACAGATGACGGTATGGGAGATATTTGGGAGATGGGTGACTATCTTATGGTTCTCTACTCATAGTTCCTTAACACACTTACTCTATTATTGAAGCTTGAGAGAAGCAGGGTGTTGTAGCAACAGACCAAGCCCCCAAGTGTTCATTAAAAAGAGAATTGAGCTCTCTAAAGAGGCAGATCATGGACACAACAACCACCATTATTCCAGGGGACATCCAGAGACACAGCCCACACAAAAAATATATTCATATTAATCTATCTGGGAGGAAATTGGCATCATTAAGAAAATCTTGGAAAGCTCAAAATAAAAAAGCTTTCCAGTTCAATATGGCAGATAGATGTACATCCAGCTCTCCTCTTTCCTGTGCATGGTCTTACTGGGGGGAAAAACTGTGAGGGGAGGCAAACAGGACATAAGAACAGACAAAAGAAAATAAACCATAACAACACTGGAAAATAAGAATGGACATCGTTAATAGACCAATCATTTCAAAGAATTCCTGGAAGATAGAAAGCAGATGGCATGGCACTGACTGGAAAGGAAGAGAGAAAACTCATTTCCTAGAAAAAGGAAGAACGGCACTTTTGGTGACAGCACTGGAGAAGCTCCAAGCCCTGAG
Organism: Pongo pygmaeus; assembly: GCF_028885625.2. Taxonomy (NCBI): domain Eukaryota; kingdom Metazoa; phylum Chordata; class Mammalia; order Primates; family Hominidae; genus Pongo; species Pongo pygmaeus. The sequence goes on from NC_072378.2 coordinate 24,717,940, forward strand.
CCAATGGATGTAAAGAGACAGAACTGGCCAAGACACAATCGTTGGGGTGATCACCAAACGAAAAACAGATCTCAAGCTAAAGCCAGAGAACTGCTCTCTCAAGAGACGGAGATCTACCTCCATGGGGCCCTGGTGGCAGCGCTGGGCCTGGGAGAAAAGGAGAGTTAACAGAGTCTGCGGACACACATCTCTGCCCTGGAATGAAATCTACTTTATTCCAAAGCACCACACCTCTAGGGCAGAGCTCTCCTTCCAGTGGCTGCCTGGGGAGTGCTCACCCATTCAAACCAGAGGGAAACCTGACCAGACACCTCCCACCCATGCACTCAGATGCCACAGCAAGCCTCACATGAATCAATGAGTGGACAGCTACGTGAGAAAGCAGCCAAGTATCCTGATCAGTGGAGCCCCTCACAGATCAAAAGGAATAGGCAACCAAGGACTGCTAGACATTTGAGAAATTAAAAAAAAAAAAAAACATGAAAGAGAAAGGCTATAATAAACAAATAGAAGATTAAAGTAACAAAGAAAAACATTAAACCACAATTAATATCAATAATTAAAATAGTAATTAATATCTTTGGAAAAATTTGAAAGGATATTGCCTCCATAAAACAAAAATAGGCTGCTACAAATGAGGGGGAAAAATCAGAGAACAAGAAAAATTATTGGAAATTCAAAATAGGATTGTTAAAATTAAAACCTCAATGAACAAGTGGAGTAATTGTTGATAATGCTAGCAGCTAATATACATTAAGTACCTCCTACGTGTTAGGCCCAGGCTCTGTTCTTCACATTTTAAACATCCTAACATACCTAATAATCAAACTAACCCAGTGAGGCAGGTACTATTATTCTCCCCATCTCACAGGTGAGGAAACAGTTAAAGAGATTAATGGCTGGGCGCAGTGGTTCACACCTGTAATTTTAGCACTCTGGGAGGCCGAGGCGAAAGGATCACTTGAGATCAGGAGTTCGAGACCAGCCTGGCCAACGAATCCCTGTCTCTACTAAAAATACAAAAATTAGCTGGACATGGTGGCAGATGCCTGTAATCCCAGCTACTCGGGAGGCTGAGGCAGAAAAATTGCTTGAACCCGGAAGGTGGAGGTTGCAGTGAACAGAGATTGTGCCACTGCACTCCAGCCTGGGCAACAGAGTGAGGCTCCGTCTCATTAAAAAAAAAAAAAGAGAGAGAGAGAGAGAGATTAAGTCATTTGCTCAGACAGCTAAAAATTAGCTGAGTCAGAATTCGAAGTCAAGCTATCTGGCTCCAGAACACCTGTTCTACGTGGCTGAAGGCAAGTTACAGATCTGAAAGGCAGATGTGAGGACATTCCCCTAGTGTGCACATGAACACAAACACACACATACACACACACACACAAAGACGAAGGAAAAGAAAATATGGGGCAATGTTAGAAGGCATAGGGGAGAGTCCAGAATTTTTACCGTCTAGCTAAGAGGCATTATAGGAAGAAAGAACAGAAACAATAGAGGGGAAGAAGTGAAGAAACAATAGAACAAAATTTCCTTTAAATGAAGAAAATCAGTCTTCAAATTAAAAGGGCCTACATAGTACAAGCAGGCAAGCAGGATATGTGGCCTAGACATCTTGATAAAAGTTAAGAACTCCAAAAGTTCTTAAGGACATACCCTAAAATCTTCCAAAGAGAAAAAAAAAATAGGTTACCTTCAAAAGAACCAGAATCACACAGCAGTATCATATTTCTCATAGGCAATAGTGGAACAATGAGGGCAATGGAGGAATTCAAAATTCTAAGGGGGATGAAGAGGATTGGTGAATGGGTACAAAATACAGTTAGAAGGAATAAGTTCTAGTGTTTGATAGCAAAGTAGGGTGACTACAGTTAACAATAATTTACTGTGTATTTAAAAATAGCTAAAAGATCTGGAATGTTCCCAACATAAAGAAATGATAAATATTTGAGGTGAGAGGTGATGGATATCCCAGTTATCCAAATTGATCATTATACATTGTATGCTTGTATCAAAACATCACATGTACCCCATAAATGTGCACAATGATTATATATCCACAAAATATCCATAAAAATTAAAAATAAAAACTTTAATGTATAAAATATAATACATCTTTAAATTCTAAAGAAAAATAATTTTGAATTTCTTTGTTTCTTTTTTTTTTTTTTTTTTAGACAAGGTCTCACTCTATCACCCAGGCTGGAGTGCAGTGGTGAAATCTTGGCTCACTGCAGCCTCCGCCTCCTGGGTTCAAGCAATCCTTCCACCTCAGCCTCCTGAGTAACTGGGACAACAGGTGTACACCACCACACCTAGCTAATTTTTGGGGTTTTTTTTTTTGTAGAGACAGGGTTTCATCATGTTGCCCAGGCTGGTCTAGAACTTCTGGGCCCAAATGACCATCTACCTTGGCCTCCCAAAGTTTGGGATTACAGTTGTGAGCCGCCATGCCAGGCCTTGAATTTCTTTATTGCACAAACTATCTTCAAAGATGTAAACAAAATCAACATATTTTTGAACATTTGAAAACTCAGAATATTATCACCTGCATACAAACAAAAAATTTTTTTGGAGGAGGTATTCCAGCAAAATGAAAAGTGAATCCAAGAAAGAATGATGAAATACATGATATATAAGAAACAATAGCAGCTAGGTGTAATGCAGAAGAAGGAAAACATTGAGGAAAAAATAGAAAATGATCTATTAGAAGATAATTGGAAGAACCTTGTGCTAGGACCTTGACACTCAGAATTCATCTGCGCAGCTTCATATAGCCCCTACCCTCATCCCCTCTAGGGAAGGGGATGGAAAGGTGAAAATTACATTTCTCAACATCCCTGTACCTAAGGATCTGAATGTTATTTAGGTTCTGCCAATGAAATGCATTCAAGTGAGATTTGGAAGTTGGATGTGAAGCCCTGACTCCCATATTTCCTTCTACATGCAATGTAATGTGGGCTGAACAATGGAACCTGGAGTGTGGTGCCACATGATCCTGTCCTATTCAAAATTTCTGCCCAGCCTTAAGAGTTGTACAATATGGTTGGGCTCTTCAGCCTGTAATCCCACCTACTCAGGAGGCTGAGAGAGGAGGATGGCTTGAGTCCAGGAGTTCAAGGCTACAGTGAGCTATAATTGCACAACTGCATGCCAGCCTGGGCAACAGAATGAGCTCCCCTCTCTAAAAAACAGAAATAATAAATAAAAGAATTGTACAATACAGTACCCCATAACTTCTGTTTTATTTTTCATTTCTATAAAATTGTCTGCCAAATAGAGTAAGAATAAAAATGGTGTTAGGAAAATTGCTTTTCAGATAAATGACAAAATTAGAATCCCAACTTCATACCATATACAGTATAAATTTACATGAATTAAAGGCCTAAATGTGAAATGCAAAGCTTTAAAACTATTAAAAGTAAATGTAGCAGAAATATCTTTCTAACCACTGATCAGGGATGGATTTATTAACAAGACCCAAAAAGCAAACATTATAAAGAATTTATTTAAATATATATATGTATATTCATTCTCAAATATTTATTGATACAACTTGATAAACAGAGTCTATGGAAATCCATAGCTAACATCATATATAATGGTGAAAGCCTGAAAGCTTTGCCCCTAAGATCAGGAAGAAGACAAGGATTTTGTTCTCACCACTTCTAACCAACATTGCACTGGAAGTTCTAGCCAGGGCAATTAGGAGAGAAAGCAAATAAAAGCATCCAGATTGGAAAGGAATGTGTAAAACTACGTCTATTTACAGATAACATGATCTTGTATATAGAAAAGCCTAAGGAGTCCACAAAAATATGACTAGAGTTCAGCAAGGATGATATGAAAACAACATACTAAAGTCAATTGTATTTCTACACGTTAGGAATGAATGAGCCGAAAATAAAATTAAGAAAATAATTCTGTATACTAACATACTAACAACATCACAAAGAATAAGTACTTAGGAATAAATTTAACAAAAGAAGTATAAGTCTTGTACAGTGGAGACTGCAAAACATCATCAAAAGAAGTAAAGACAACCTAAACAAATGGAAATAACTCAAATGCCCATCAGCTTAAAATGGATAAACATATCATGGTATTATATATCTATCTGGTGGAATATTATTTGGCAATAAAAAAGGAATGGCATATCTACTACATCATGGATAAACCTTGACACCATTATGCTAAGTGAAAGAAATCAGACACAAGGACCACATTTTGTACCATCCCATTTACATGAAATGTCCAGAATACACAAATCCATAGAGATAGAATGCAAATCAGTGGCTGCTAGTGGTGGGAAGGAATGGCATGTGACAGACTGTTTAAGCATCTGAGGATATTTTAGAAGTGGTGAAAATGGGGCCGGGCTTGGTGGCTTGTGCCTGTCATCCCACAACTTTGGGAGGTCGAGATGAGAGAATCACTTGAGGGCAGGATTTTGAGACCAGGCTGGTCAACATAGCAAAATCCTGTCTCTACTAAAAATACAAAAATTAGCTGAGCGTGGTGGCACACACCTGTAATCCCAGCTGCTCAGGAGGCTGAGGCACGAGAATCGCTTGAACCTGGGAGGTGAAGGTTGCAGTGAGCGGAGATCGTGCCACTGCACTCCAGCCTGGGCAACAGAGCAAGACTCGCTCTCAAAAAAAAAAAAAAAAAAAAAGTGGTGAAACTGTTTTGAAATTGATGGTTGGATAACTGTGAATATACTAAAAGCTACTGAATTTTATACTTTAAATGGGTAAATGTTCTGATATGGGAAATATATCTCAATGAAGCTAATATTTTAAAAAGAAAATGTATTGAACACCTACATTTGCAGGGCACTATTCTAGTTTGTGAGGATATAGCAGTGAATAAAAAGGTTCCCTTTGGGAGTTTCCATTCCAGTGGAAGGTCCACATAAATTGTCCCAAGATACCCAAGGAATTTTGAGGTTTTATTGTGCAATTAGTTTTGGTAAACTGTGTAGAATAATGAAAAAGAGAATTTCCAGAAGCTAGGTGGCTTCTGGAACAAAAGTTCCAATTTGCAGGAAGGTAATAAGGTTATTTACAGAAATGGCAAATTAAGACCTAGGTGCCAAACTCCAGCAACATTCTAGAGTGAGTTATTGAACAGATAATTCATGAGCACTTCACAAAGGCAGTAGTGACCAATTCATAAGTGTGGTCTTACAAAAACAGGGCAGGCCAGCAGAACTCAATTGTTTTTCTTTCTACTTTTCTATATTTTCCAAATTTTCCATAATGATAACACGTAATATATCTTAGTAACAAAAGAGGACTTCACGTACTTTTTAGATGGCTATTGTTCCCATGTTGTTAGATCAACAGAATACTGTTAAGAATTACGGGCTGGCAGGCTCTCCCAAGACATCCTTACATATACAGTGCAGAAATGTGCTGGGGATGATGTTACAATTAGAGATCACTGTCAACAGGCGGTAATGTGCTACCTGGTGACCTCCTGGTCAAAATTTCTACTAAGGACTTAGTGCTCAGTCATAGCCATGGAAAGAATGAATTGGGAGGGAAAGTGGTTAGGTCTTAGTGAGCATTTTCCCTCCCTCCCTTCCTTCCTTCCTTCTTCTTTTCCTCCCTCCTTCCTTCCTTTCCTCCTTCCCTCTCTCCCTTCCTTCCTTGTTTTCTTCTGAAAGACATGATTATGGTCTGATAAACAGAGGTCAGAATTAGGGAACAAATGATATAGTGAGGAATTCACAGCAAGGGCCTACCTAGGTCATGAGCTGTGGCCCTAGCAGAATGAAGAAATGAACAAGATGTGTAGCCTGAAAACTGGAATTTACCTCAAGCACCAAAGGAACCTTCCGTACTCCATAAATGGAAAAAGAGGCCAGGACTTCCAGCAATCTTCTTGCTGGTTTCAGTTCAGGGACTAACATTATGATCTTAAAAGCACAGATAATTATCTAATGAACTGTTAATTAATACACAGAAGACAATCTAGAAGAGGAATATTTGTGTGTATCATTTATATTCACTATTCAAAAATTATTAAATTACTCAAATAACAGCATAAATGTTCACCAGAAGAATGCTGAAGACATGCCCTGAATGTAGGAGCCTCCTTTCAAATACTGCTTATTCTAGGGCAAAATGAACTGAGTAATTGTGCTAATGAAAAGTTACACATTATTCATCATTGCTTCCAGGTTTTATATTATTTCAAGCACACGTAGTGCTGGAAAGCATGTCCTAATAATTAGAGAACAAGGGCAATAAAAACATCCTATAATGGCATTTAGCTTCCTAAATCACCATATTTTAAAAAATCTAAACTTCCTAAATAAGTAAATTTGTGGACTAATGCTTTTATAGACCTTGTTTTAGAATAAGTACTGGTTAGAAATGTCAGGTATTATAATTTTCCCACCTTTTAAAAAATTTTGTTGCTTTCAGTTCAATAATTTTTCTAAGGAACCTTATGTTTTTCTGTTTTCTAGCCTGTAAGTTCTCTTTAAAGTGTTTTTATTTTAATATGTCACATTTGATTCTGTAAGAATTCATGAGACACACTTGTAAGGTTTAAAATGCAAGTGCCCTGTGGGTTTTTAAAAGATCTGACCAGGTCTAGAACACCTGTCCATTTCCATTCCCACATCAGGTTCTCACTGCAGTGCTTTTTTCTTTTTATTAGTTTTTAATACAACCCTTGCATTTAGCATCTGAATTAGTTTCCTAGGACTACTGTAACAAAGTACAGCAAACTAAGCACCAGAAAACAATAGAAATGTTTTGTAGTCTCCCACAGTTCTGGAAGCTGGAAGTCGGAAATCAACGCATCAGCTGGGCCATGTCCCTCTGAGAGTCTGATCAGAATCCTTCTTTGTCCCTTCCTAGCTTCTGATGGTGGCCGTCAATCCTCAGCGTTCCTTTCCTTGCAGCTGCATCACTCCAATCTGTCCCTCTATTGTCACATGGAGCTCTCCTTGTGTGCCTCTGGGTCAAAATTTTCCTCTTATAAGGGCACCAGTCGCAATGGATAAAGGGCCCTCTCATAACCTCTTCTTGATACCATCTACAAAAACCTTATTTTTATGTAAGGTCACATTCACAGGTATTGGGGGTTAGGACTGAACGCATCTTTTGCGGAGACACCACGCAACCCATAACACCATTGTTTGTAATTTTCAAAAGAAAAACTTCCTGAAAATTGCCTGTCCTGTCCCATTAGCGACTGCATGAAGTACCTAGAGCAGACAGCATTTTCTAAGTTTAAGGTGAAAAACGCCATCTACCTTATAGTGAGACAAAATAACAACTCGAGGCTTTAGACACTAGGGGTTTTCTTTCATCTCTGCCCAAAGGAAGTCAGCCAATGATGGAGTCAATGACAGTCGGGCGCAGTGGCTCACGCCTGTAACCCCAGCACTTTGGGATGCCAAGGAGGGAGGATCATGAGGTCAGGAGATCGAGACCATCCTGGCTAACATGGTGAAACTCCGTCTCTACTAAAAATACAAAAAATTAGCCGGGTGCGGTGGCGGGCGCCTGTAGTCCCAGCTACTTGGGAGGCTGAGGCAGGAGAATGGCGTGAATCCGGGAAGCGGAGCTTGCAGTGAGCCGAGATCGCGCCACTGCACTCCAGCCTGGGCGACAGAGTGAGACTCCGTCTCAAAAAAAAAAAAAAAGAAAAGAAAAGAAAGAAAGCTCAGAATACATGAAACACCCATCCCAGCATAAGGTACTGTACGGCCAAAAGTGATGGGTGTGGAATGGTGAGGCTTTTTCATGGCTGCTACCTTTTTTTTAAATAAAAAGACAAAATGAGTTATGAAACAAACCTTGTGACTGAAACGTTGCTGTCCCCATGGCTGCTGCTTTATATCTGAGATAAAAGTTTTAATGAAGGAGATTAGTGTGATTTTCAAAATTATATATTACAGAACCTTGGAGAGGTACACCCCAGGAGAAATGTTCTTTTATTGGCTGCATCTCTCTGCCTGGGCTCTAGCACACTGCCTGAATGGAGGCTGAGTGAATGAAATAAATCCTTCTTTAAATAGCGTGACAAGGCCGGGCCCGGTGGCTCACACCTGTAATCTCAATACTTTAGGAGGCTGAGGTGGGAGGCTCACCTGAGGTCAGGATCAGCCTGGCCAACATGCCAAAACCCCATCTCTACTAAAAATACAAAAATTAGCCGGGCATGGTGGCGCATGCCTGTGATCCCAGCTACTCGGGAGGCTGAGGCAGGAGAATTGCTTGAACCTGGGAGGTGGGGGTTGCCGTGAGAAGAGATTGTACCACTGCACTCTAGCCTGGGTGACAGAGTGAGACTCTGTCTAAAAAAATAAAACTAAAAATAGCGTGACAAAAACTTACATTAAAAAAATTGCTGGGTGCAGTGGCTCACACGTGTAATCCCAGTACTTTGGGAGGCTGAGGCGGGCAGATCACTTAAGGTCAGGAGTTCGAGGCCAGTCTGGCCAACATGGTGAAACCCTTCCTCTATTAAAAATACAAAAATTAGCCAGGCATGGTGGCATGCGCCTGTAATTCCAGCTACTTGGGAGGCTGAGGCAGGAGAATTGCTTGAACCCGGGAGGCAGAGGTTGCAGTGAGCTGAGATCGCAGCACTGCACTCCAGTCTGGGTGACAGAGCAAGATTCTGTCTCAAAAAGAAAAGAAAAGAAAAGAAAAGAAAAGAAGGAAAGAAAGAAAGAAAGAAGAAAAAAAAATTACATTAAAAAATTAGTCATTATACATTGTACATTCCTAGAAAAAAATTATAAACAAATCATGCCAACAAATGGCTGTTTTTCTTCTTTTAGATTCTCATTCCATTCATTCAATTGTGTGTGTGTGTGTGTGTGTGTATATATATATATATATATATATATATACTTTAGCACAGCTATCATCTTAGAGTTGTATAATTCTTACTTTCATTCAATATTTTATCACAAAAATTATCCTTCATTGTTATATTTTTTATAATTTGTTTACAACATTCCATTGATTATTACAATTTACTTCATCATTTCTTTGTTTTCAACTTGGGATGTTTATAAATAATGCTGGAGTGAAATGCTTCTGCAGGCTCAGAAAAGGGCAAGTTGCAGCTTTTGTATCTGAAGGGAATGGAAACAGCCCAAAGAGGGCCTCTTTCAGAGATCCAAACAGATTGTCTGCATAGCATTGTCCTACAGGCTGTTAAGAACGAGCTGTATTTATAGGTTGTCCCATTTATGGTTTACTGAATGAGGAAACTAAGCTGGCAAAGCCCTGCTTTTTGGAGCCAGTGAACTCACAAAAGATGCAGCTATAATGTATTTCTAGTTCAATTTAGCCGGTGGGGCAGCTAGGGAAGTTCTCTTCTTTTATGATTCCTCTTTCCTTGCCGTATCAGCCACTACTCTGACAAAACCTGTCTTTGCTAAGGCAGCCTTCAGCTTCAGTGGTGAATGCAGGCCATGGGTCTACCTCCTGAGCACCTCTCCAGAGTCATAGAAACAGCGCTAGAAAGGAATGAGGGGATTTCCCCCTCATTGGGAGGGTCAACTTGATAAAACAGATAAGAGAACAATTCAAAGGAGCAGTAGGTGGCATGTAGTGAAGGAGTATACGTTGGGAGAAAGAAATGGTAAGAAACAAATATGCACCAATTGCTATGGTAACTTTTACCATCTTTTCCACGGTCTTAGATTAATGCACTGTCTTACAGCCCTTGTATTAAAACATAACACCACAGTTTTCTACTCCTGGAAACACTGTCCCTACATTAGGAAAAACAATTTTAGAAGGTGAAACCTTGAGTGTACACCATGTCGCTTTAAATAGTCCCCCTAATTATGGAAACAACTTAGCTTTCAAACGGCTCAGCACTTTTATTTCTCCCTAAATTCAATTCTTATCTAATGAGGTCACCACTGCTGTCTAAGTAAGTAGGTGCTTTACCTTGTGCTATGGTAAGTACATTATCACCTTTAGAAAACATGTCCCAAGGAAGGCTAGAGAAAGTGCAGACATCCCTGCCAACGACTGTGCAGCCTGCCCAGCCAGGGCTCCGCTCTCTCCAGGCCAGAGGCTGGATGCTTTGTATGTCAGTGAAAATAAATCTGCTTTGTGCCAAATTCTGAAGACAGCTGGTGATTACTAACCTTTAGTATCCGGCAACTGTTCATAAACCTGAGATTGTCCAATCTTTCAATTCTTATCAGCAGACCTATGATCAGCTAGAAAAAAGTTTTCCTTCAGAATTTAACTTTCAGGCATGAAGTAAATAATTGTTTGCTTTTTCCCTATGAAGGAAGAGGAGCAAAATGCAAAGAGAGTAGAATATTGTCAGTTAACAATCTATGCTATTAATAACCAGGAAATAAGTAGTTTATAATATTCATCATCGCCATTATCAAAATAATAGTCATTTATAATAGTTCTTTGTATCACAAGGCAATTTTACATATATTGTATTAGTTGAGCATCCCAATACCACCAGAGGTAAGACAAATATTGTTATCTCCAACAGGTACATAGAATATTCTAGTTGAATTGGTTGAAGCTCTGTGGCTCACCATTCAGAAGTTAAGTTTCCAGTTTCTCCAAAACAATCTTCTAAGTATCAATGAGTAAGGAATATAAAAGATGAAAATGAGTCTGGTCTTTCTTAATTTCAGCACTTTCTCTCGCCAAAGCAGTTGATAAATCATTCATGAGGCACACTTCTCCACTCCTTACTGCCTGGGCCCGGGGAGTGGTACAGAAAAGAAAGCAGTTCTAAAAGTAACCTGCAGAGATGACTTGCCTAGCTGCTGCTGCACCTACAAAACGCTCTCAAACTGCAAAATCCTCATCAACAAAAGAAGGAGATAAAGTGAAGGAAATAAGACAGCACATGCAGCTAGATGCCAAGTCAACAAAGTAAAACTCTGGCAGTTTTTCATACTGTTAGTCTATGCTCTGACTTTCTCCACTGAAAGTGGATAAACCTGTGCCAATCAACACAGAGGATTACTGATAAATTTACTGGCAACAGAGATAATGCTTTACAATTGCGGGATAAAATGACTCCCTATTAGGAGATCAAGTAGAATTAAGGGAAACATAATCCAGCATTGGTTTTTAAACACAAGAAGGGCATTCTTGAGGAATGGGGAGGAAGCAGTTTCTGTGGGGCTCTAAAGGGAGGGCCAGGGACCAGCTGGGAGAAAATACAGGCAAGGAAGATATTCCAAACACTCCTTTTTCAACTTCCTAGGAATCAGATTATTGGGGGAGCTGCTGGAAAGATAATACAAGATTTTTTTCATACTCAAACCCATCAAACTAGTAAAAAAAAAATCAGCATTGCAGTAACACTGCGAGGCTGGTGAAGGGTTAGCAAAGTTCTCAGAAGGAACAGTATCTCTATATGCAGACAAATATACAGGTAGAAGGTGCACTAATCAGGGAGATCCCATTCCCAGGCAGGACCAAAAGCATTCCCAATACGCAAGCGGACTTATGGCATGACAGAGAAGCTCTTTATTTATTTATTTATTTTTATTATTATTATTATTATACTTTAGGTTTTATGGTACATGTGCGCAATGTGCAGGTAAGTTACATATGTATACATGTGCCATGCTGGTGCGCTGCACCCACTAACTCGTCATCTAGCATTAGGTATATCTCCCAATGCTATCCCTCCCCCCTCCCCCCACCCCAGAGAAGCTCTTTTTAAACATAATCATAAAACTGTACTGGGAAAGATAATTAAAGATATGAATAAAGGGAACGTGAAACCTCATTCAACTTGGGAGGACAATACATAGTAAAGATAACAATATGTTAGGTTAACAGAGAAACAAAGAGTGAATTGAGGGCCAGGCTCAGTGGCTCATGCCTGTAATCCCAGCACTTTGAGAGGCCAAGGCAGGAGGATCACTTGAGGCCAGGAGTTTGGGACCAGCCTGGCCAATATAGTGAGATGCTATCTCTATATTTTAAAAAAAAAAAAATAGAAGAATGAATTAAAACTCAACAGAATGCTTTAAAATACTTAATGAAATTTATTTGAAAACATAAACTGGCAAAAATATGAAAGGATATTTGGGAAATGAGAAGAAAAGGTAATGATAGATTTAATACTTATTAGAACAAAAAATTATTAGATCAAAAAAATCTTCTAAAATGTAAAACGCCAAATGACTTTTTACTTGGACTTATTCTACAACAAACTAGGAATAATAAAACTACAGCATGAGAATTACTACTTAACAAATGCTGTCATGACAACTGTATACTACCACTAGAAAGAAAATTTACTTGGATGTTCAAAAGCCAAACAAAATAATTAATGTGAATAGTAAAGAAAAAAGAGGGAGAAGAAGGGAAATACAATATTAGTTTCAAACACAGGAACAAAATTATTTTGGATCAATTAAGGAATTAGATATTATCAAAGGCAAGATAAATAAACACAAAAAAATAGTCAAGTTCCGCAGAGTAAAAAGTAGCATTCTCCAAATAGCATTTATTTAACACCTGTCATGAAGGAATGAAAGTGCTAAATGTTAGAAATACAGAGATGAATAAAGCAGGTTTGACAGAACTTCTACCAGCCTGGCAGACTAACACACGGAGCCTCCTTTCAACCAACACATGGCCAGGCAGAATAAAATACAAGCACACCTTGAAATACACACTACCTTGATTCAAGTGCGTTCTACAACATGTCTTATTTAATCTACTGTAGTCTCTTTTTGTGTCGTGTATTCTATGTACTAGAGAAAAGTTTGACCCATAACGGGTGACAAAAGATGTACAAGTAATATTTCCAGACCTATCAAAACCAGAGAAAGAGCATCACAATGAATATTAAAATGTAAGTTTTAATGTGGCTCAAAGTGCGTATTTTCATGGGAAATAGTCAAGAAGCAAACAGTAAATATCAGCTGATATAATAGGCAGAATTCCAAAATGGCCCCACAATTCTGACACCGTGTTAGTCCCATGATTACATTATAGTAGATAGCAAAAGGGATTTTGCAGATATAATTAAGGTTACTAAACAGTTGGCTTAAAGATAGGGAGACTGTCCAAACAGTCCTAACCGGTCATATGAGCTGTAAACCAAAAGGTTATCTAATACAGGTCTCAATCAATTTAAAAGTTTATTTTGCCAAGGTTAAGGATATGCCTGGAAGAAGAAAGAACAAAATCACAGAAATAGTCTGTGGTCTGTGTGTTTCTCTGAAGATGATTTTGAGAGCTTCACTATTTAAAGGGGAAAAGCTGGCTAGAGGGGAAAGAGGGAGGATATGGTAATCCACATGTTCCAAGGGAAAAGAAACATGTAAGGGAACAGTCAATGATGTATTTCTCTCAAGCTCTGCAAATCAGCACTTCACACAAGATAAGGTGAGCTTAGAGCAGCTACCTGTGGAGATATTTAACTTTTTATCTGTAGCTATCTGCTTAGGAACAAAAGGAAAGGCAGTTTATTTTCTTTCTTTCCTTTTTTTTTTTGAAATGGAGTTTCGCTATTGTTGCCCAGGCTAGAGTGCAATGGTGTGATCTCAGCTCACTGCAACCTCCACCTCCTGGGTTCAAGCAATTCTCCCGCCTCAGCCTCCTGAGTAGCTGGGATTACAGGTGCACGCAACCACACCCAACTAATTTTTGTATTTGTAGTAGAGATGGGGTTTCACCATGTTGGCCAGGCTGGTCTCGAGCTCCTGACCTCTGGTGATCCACCCGCCTTGGCCTCCCAAAGTGCTGAGATTACAGACATGAGCCACCACACCTGGCCAGGAAAGGCAGTTTCTTGTAGGACTCAGCTTTTGGCTTAATTTTTTTTTTTTATTTCAGCATAGTGAATTTCTGTCCTGAGTTTTTGTTTTCCTTTCAGAGAACCCTTTAAAAGCAGAGTGTTCTCTCCAGCTGATCATAGAAGGAGAAGTCAGAGAGAAGTTATCCAATATGAGAGAAATCTTCCATTCCTGGCTTTGAAGATGGAGGGGTCCATGTGGAAAGAACCCAAAAGCAGCTTACAGGAGAGCTGAGAGTAACCCCCAGTGGATATTCAGCAATAAATGGGGACATCAGTCCTACAACCCCAAGGAAGTGGATTCTGCCAACAACCAAAATGAGCTTGGACACAGATTCCTCCCCAGAGCCTCCAGAGGAGACTGCATTCAACTGACAACTTGATTTGGCTCTAGTGAGACCCAAATAAATGCTAATAAATGGGTGTTTTAAGCAACTAAGTTTATGGCAAGTTGTTCCACAGCAATAGCAAACTAATGCAACAGGCAAGTGGGTAGGCATCTTCTGACATTATGAAATACTATGAAAGACTAACAAACACCACTGCAGCCTAGAACGACTAATGAATCATGTAAATAAGGGCTAAAAGAAACCAGAGGCATGTCAATGACAGACTGAAAACAAATGGAAGAAAGATTGCCAAGATATGGCTCTTTATGGGGACTTTGCTTTAACAACCTGTGGAGTATTAATTTACAGCTTCCATTTCCAGGATAAATGGAACATATATACACGCAACCACAAAACACTTTGAATACATACCTAAGCCCCAAAGAAAGGGAATCTCTAGGTGTCAGAGTTCCAAGAAAAACCAAAGCCAAAACAGATATCAACAGATGACATTGTGAGTTTCCCACAGGATTTTAGGATCTGAACATAGGCCCTAGCAGCAAGCACTGGGCATTCAATGGCCACTTTGGAACAGGATGTACAAGGGGTCTTCAAAAAGTTCATGGAAAATGCAAATTATGAAAAAACTATGAAGAGATTTCAATTTTTTTGCACCAAAATGAACTTGTACTAGCTTGTTATAACTTGTTTGAACAGGATCTAGTTTGAGGCACTAAGAAGAATAAGACATCAGTTTTAAAACAGCCCCTATTAGAGCAACATGAATTCTGTGAAAATTGAAGCAAGAACAAACATCAAATTTATGATGAAGCTTAAGTAGTAGTAAAATCACTGATACTTTACAAAAAACTCTATGAGGACAATGACCCAAATAAATCAACAGTTAACAAATGAATAACTCGTTTTAAAAATGGATGAGATGATATTGAAGAAGCAGCCCACAGCAGCAGATCATCCACATCAATCTGCAAGGGAAAAGGTCATCTTGTTTATGCTCTTATTTACTTTCCTTTGTAAAAAAATTTTTTTCTTTTTCTTTTTTTTCCTCAGAGAGTATTGTTCTGATCATGCCCTAGTTGAAGAGAACAGATAATAAACAGCAGAAACAATAGCTGACACCATAGACATTTCAACTGGTTCAGCTTGCACAATTCTGACAGAAAAATTAAAGTTGAGCAAACTATCTACTCCATGGGTACCAAAACCAGAGTGCCCAGATAAACTGCAGACAAAAGCAGAGCTTTCAATGGAAATTTTAAACAAGTAGGATCAACTTCCTGAAGCATTTCGTCAAAGCTTTGTAACAGAAGATGAAACATGGTTTTACCAGTACGGTCCTGAAGATGAAGCACAATCAAAGCAATGGCTACCAAGAGCAGGCAGTGGTCCAGTCAAAGCAAAAGCAGAGTGGTCAAAAGCAAAGGTCATGGCAACAGTTTTTTGAGATGCTCAAGGCACTTTTCCTGTTGACTTTCTGGAGGACCAAAGATAACATCTGCTTATTATGAGAGTGTTTTGAGAAAGTTAGCCAAAGCTTTAGCAGAAAAATGCCTGGAAAAGCTTCACCTGAGAGCTCTGCTCATTCCTCTCATAAAACAAGGGCAATTTTTCAAGAGTTCCAATGGTAAGTCATTAGGCATCCACCTTACAGTCCTGATGTGGTTCCCTCTGTCTTCTTTTTGGTTCAAGAATCTTTAAAGGGCACTCATTTTTCTTTAGTAATGTAAAAACAACTGCATTGATGTGGTAAATATCTAGGACCCTCAGTTCTTTGGGGATGGACTAAGTGGCTGTTATCATCAGTTACAAAAGTGTCTTGAACTTGATGGAGCTTATGTTGAGAAATAAAGTTTATATTCGTAATGTTTTTTATTTCCATTTTTCTATGAACTTTCTGAAGTGCCCTCATATGGCCTTAGGACACAGGGGCAGAAGAATGGGACTGAGTTCAACTGATGAAGGTAAGAGCCTTGAAGAATTGGTCCAAGAAGGATCCCACCTATCAGCTGAGAAAGGAAGGACGTTTGCCATTTATGCAGATCCTTGAGTTAAAAAAAAAAAAAAATCTCAAGGGAAATCAGAACCCCAGGTCTACTTGGTAGAATCCAAAGTTTACCTTCATAATGTGGGAGCACAGCTGAAGAAACTAATGAAAAAACTGGCTGAGCGCTAGGTAGAAGCATTGCAAAATCTGTCTAGAGGTATACTTCCCAACACAGAGCACACAGAACTCCACCAGAAAAGCAACTCCCACTGAAGACAAGTCACCTTTAAAATATGTAATACATACTAGGGAGCAAACCAATATAAAGGAGAGGTGGCAGATGAAACAAACAGAAGCAAGAACTGAAAGTAAAAGAGTATCAAAGAGACAGTAAAAAATAAGTATGTTTGAAGTGGTAAAAGAGACTAAAGTAGGGAGAGGAGACAAAAATCATTATAAAATAACAAAATAGTAAGATTTTTTAAGGGTATACTTTAAAATACCTATATCAAAAGTTGTGTGATTAGAAATAAAGCTATTGAATTTTAAAATCCAGTGAACTAAAATGGGAGCTATATCTGTGGAAATAACCCAAAATGCAATTCAAGGAAATAAAAAATTGGAAAATGCAAACAAATAAGAGCTGTAAAGTAATAAATGGTCCAACAGACATCTCCTGATGGCTTCAAAAGGAAATAATAAAAAGAAAGAGGCGGCCAGGCACCATGGCTCAAGCCTGTAATCCCAGCACTTTGGGAGGCCAAGGTGGGCAGATCACAAGGTCAGGAGATCGAGACTATCCTGGCTAACATGGTGAAAACCTGTCTCTACTAAAAATACAAAAAATTAACCAGGCATGGTAGCGGGTGCCTGTAGTCCCAGCTACTCGAGAGGCTGAGGAAGGAGAATGGCGTGAACCCGGGAGGCAGAGCTTGCAGTGAGCCGAGATTGTGCCACTGCACTCCAGCCTGGGCAATAGTGCCAGACTCTGTCTGAAAAAAAAAAAAAAAAAAAAGGATTAGAAAGACGCAAGATGTGAAGGGATCAGTTGTAAGATGAATACATACTAGGGATCTAATGTACAGCATGGTAATTACAGTTAACAATCCTGTATTGTATACTTGAATTTGTTAAGAGAGATCTTAAATATTCCTATCAAACACAAACAAAGGAACAGTCAATAAATAAATAAATGAGGTGATGGATAGGTTCATTACCTGGTTTGTGGTAGTCATTTCACAATGTACACAAATGTCAAAACATCACATTCTTCCTGATAAATACAGCCAATTTTTATTTGTCAATTATACCTTCATAAAGCTAGAGGGAAAAAAATATGTAAAGAGATAATGGCAAACAATTTTCTACAATTGATGAAAGAAAAAAAAATCCTTATATCCTGAGAGTACAAGAAGTTCTGAGCCAGATTAAAGTAAATCTATTCCTATATTCACTGAAATCAAACTGCAGAACAACAAAGACAAAGAGTAGATCCTATAAGGAGCCAGAGACAAAAGACAGATGATCTTTAAAAGGAACAATAATCAGACTGACAGCAATATTTTCACTGGTAAGAATAGATGCTAAGAAATAATGGAAATAAAATCTAGAAAGTACAGAGGAACAAAAACTGCCAACCTAGAACTTTATACTCACTGTTAGCACTCAAGAGTAATAATAAAATAAAAGTTGTTTTAAGATAAAGACTGAGTTTACTATCCATATATTCTCACTAAAAGAGTTACTATATGACATTTGGGGCTGGATGAATCTTTCAAAAAAAGAGTTATTATAAGAAAAGCTGGCTGGATGCGGTGGCTCACGCCTGTAATCCTAACACTTTGGGAGGCCAAGGCAGGCAGATCACGAGGTCAAGAGTTTCAAACCAGCCTGGCCAACATAGTGAAACCCCGTTTCTACTAAAAATACAAAAATTAGCCAGGTGTGGTGGCACGTGCCTATAGTCCCAGCTACTTGGGAGGCTGAGGCAGGAGAATTGCTTGAACCCGGGAGGCGGAGTTGCAGTGAGCCGAGACCACATCATTTCACTCCAGCCTGGGTGACAGAGTGAGACTCTGTCTTAAAAAAAAAAAAAAAAAAAAAAAAAAAAAAAAAGAGCTGAACAGCAAGGATGAACGAAGCATTGGTAAGTAAGAAACTGGCTAGCATGTTGGTAAATAATAATAAAATATTATTCAAACTAAAATGTCAAATAATAATAAAGTGAAAGATGACAGAGAGGGAAACTGAAGTTAAAGTATAGTAAGGTCATATACTTTTAGAGAACAGAAACATTTATTAACTTTAGATTTTTGTGGAAAGAAAGGCTGCAATTTTTTTATTGATACATAAGAATTGTATATATTTTGAGAGTATTTTGGTACATGCACACAATGTGTAATGTTATTAACTTTCAACTTTTTAAAGTAACTATGCATGTTAAAAATAAAACAGTTCCTTCTCTATAGAAGCTTCTACTATCCAGGAACAGGGTAAGTGATGTTAAAAGGCATGCCCAGTGAGCAAGAATGCCATCAGGGAAAGAGGGATGAGATGAGGGCATTAGGGAAGCCTTCAAAAACATGATGTTTAAGCTCTAGCCTTAGAAATTAGCCATTTGTTGAAAAAAGAATGCAATCCAGTCTGTGGGGACTGACTGTACATAAAAGGCATGGACTCTTGGAAGAGTTGGCATATTTTGAGTGGTCCCATATGGGTGTAATGTAGAATAGGTATGGGTTATGATGAGATAAGAAGGTGAAAAGGTAGACCAAGAAGAAATGTTAAAGAACTATATAGGTGACATTAAGAGATCTGCACTTTATTTAGTAGGTGGTGGGGGCATATCAAAGATATTTTTAAAATATTTTCATTGTGGTAAAATATATATAACATAACATTTACCATTTTAACCATTTTTTTTTTTTTTTTTGAGACAGGGTCTTGTTCTGTTGCCCAGGCTGGAGTGCAGTGGTGCAATCATGGTTTACTGCAGCCTCAACCTCCTGGACTCAAATGATCCTCCCACCTCAGCCTCCCAAATAGCTGGGATGACAGGCATACACCACCAAGCCCGGCTAATTTTTGTATTTTTTTGTAGAGACGAGGTTTCACCATGTTGCCCAGGCTGATCTCAACCTCCTGGGCTCAAGTCATCTGCCCACCTCAGCCTCCCAAACTGCCGGAATTACAGGCATGAGCCACTGCGCCTGGCCCATTTTAACCATTTTTAAATATACAATTCATCAGCAACCATCATCACTATCTATCTCCACAACTTTTTCATCATCTCAAACTGAAACTCTGTACCCATTAAACAATAACACCCCATTCCCACCTACTCCCAGTTCCTGGTAACCCCTATTCTTGTTTCTACGAATTTGGCTATACTGAATATTTCATGTAAGTAGGATCATACAATATTGTTTGTGTCCAGCTTATTTCACTTAGCATAATGTCTTCAAGGTTCATCCATGTTGCAGCATGTATCAAAATTTCCTTCCTTTTTAAGGCTGAGTAATATTCTATTGTGTATATTTAACATATTTTGTTTATCCACATATCCATCAATGGACATAACATTTAAAATTTATAACTAGGGGAGTAATGTGTTCATGTAACTACTTTAGAAAGGTAACCCTAGAAGGAGATTAAAGGATACCACTTGCGAACCAAAAGATGAACCTGTTTCCAGAAAGTGCAAATGGTCAAACAGGTGGAAGAAGTCTAGTAAAATGAAGTCAGAAATGTCTCTAAGTTTGGGAAAAGCAGTTGTAGTATAGTAGGGAATAGGAAACATTGAAGACTAGTTAACCAAGTTAGCATGCTCAGAAACACATATCTGCATGGGAAGACCTTTCCTATACTACAATAAATTTTGAACATTTGGCACCTATGTTTAAGACAAAGAGGTTGAAGACACCAAATTAACAAAATATTTTAGCCTTTTAAGAAATACAAATATACTGAGAGAGATGGTAAAAACAGTTTTCTTGAAAATGAAACATCTTAGGCCTTGTATGGTGGCTCATGACTGTAATCCCAGCACTCTGGGAGGCAGAGGTGAGCAGGTCACTTGCACCCAGGAGTTCAAAACCAGTCGGGGCAACATGGCAAGATCTTGTCTCTATAAAAACTATAAAAATTAGTTGGGCTTGGTGGTATGCACCTGTAGTCTCAGTTACTCAGGAGGCTGAGATGAGAGGAGGCAGAGGCTGCAGTGAGCCAAGATCATGGCACTGTACTTCAGCCTGGGTGACAGAGCAAGACCGTGTCAGAAAGAGAAGGGGAGGGGAGGGGAGGGGAGGAAGGAGAGAGAGAAAGAAGAAAGGAAGGGAAGGGAAGGGAACGGAAAGAAGGAAGGAAGGAAGGAGAAGGGAGGGGGAAGGGGAAGGGGAGGGAAGGAGGGAGGGAGGGAAGGAAGGGAAAGAAAGAAAGAGAGAGAAAGAGAGAAAGAAGGAAAGGAAGGAAGGAAAGAAAGAGAAAGAAAAAAAGAAAAAGAAAGAAAGGGAAGGAAGGAAGGAGAGAAAGAAAGAAAGAAAGAAAAAGAAGAAAAGAAAAGAAAGACATTTTAAAGGGTTATTTTGAAAAAATTTTGAAGGTAACTCTGTTACATTGATTACAAGACAGTGCAGCTACACATCATGTACTTCATCTTAATGATGAAAACAAAAGATGGTAAGGTATGCTGACATAATCACAATCTTAGAATAACAGGATTGTGACCCTGGGAAGGGACAGCCCATACTTCCCCATCATCGCATGAATAAACATCCTATCAACTGCAATGCTTAAAATGTATGGGTGTTACAGGTGGCAACGCTGAAGTTAATTTACCCTCCATGCTTATATTCTGATGCTTAATAGCATGGAATGACCCCAACTTTGAAAATTCATTTTTAGACCTGAATTATCCTCTTATTCAAGCTACATTGCTTAAATTGAATAGATGCTTACTATAATCCTTTGCTGTTTTTTTTTTTTTTTTTTTGAAATAAACACTCGCTCTGTGGCCCAGGCTGGAGTGCAGTGGGGCAATCTGGGCTCACCGCAACCTCCGCCTCCCGGAGTTCAAGTGATTCTCCTGCCTCAGCTGGGATTACAGGCGCCCACCACTATGCCTGGCTAATTTTTGTATTTTTAGTAGAGATGGGGTTTCACCATGTTGGCCAGGCTGGTCTCGAACTCCTGACTGACCTCAGGTGATCCGTCCATCTCGGACTCCCAAAGTGCTGGGATTATAGGCATGAGCCACTGCGTTCCCAGTCTCCTTTGCTTTTTTGAACTTAAGGAAAAGAATGACCAGCAAGTTGGCAGGCAGGATAATTCTACAATATTATTTAGAAGGAAAAATAACTAAAACTTGAACACTATTATCTTTACCTACTGGTGTCATTTAAGAAGCTCTACTTTAAAACTTAAACACCTACTGTTAAAAGACCCTGCAAAATGATGATGCCAGATGTTACTCTGGCTCAACCATTTTTATTGTTTAATACAAATAAATGAGAAAATATTTTCTCATTATTGAATTCACATGAATAGTGTCTAAAGGTACAGATTTTTAAAGACAAATAGAAAAATAACCTACACTATTCAGGTAATGGGTACACTAAAAGCCCAGACTTTGGCACTACACAATATATCCACATAACAAAACTGCACTTGTACCCTCTAAATCTATAAAAAAATTTAAAAAACAAGTAGAAAAATAACCTACCAATTATTCTAGGCCTACTAAAGCAAAGCTCCTTCCTTGGGGGTATTAAATTACCAGAATATTAAATTGACATGATTTTATGATTTTGATTATTATATTTATTATTGTTGCTGTTATAAAGGTGCTGCAAGGAAAAATTTATGCATTTTATGATGATTTGATATCATAAATCAGAACAAGCTTTGGACATGTCAAAATAAATCTATTTTTTAGTACCAAG